>NW_019234591.1:0-2339 GCF_002742605.1 Olea europaea var. sylvestris
ATGGAAAAGATGATTATATATGTGTTGATATATGATTTTGTTCTTTAATTATTTGTGCTTGGTGATCAAATAAATATATATATATATATTTTAAAAATTAAATGGACATTTACGGCATGCATGCATTTTCTACTTTTTGGTCAAAATTTTTAGCGATACAGAAATCTGTAAATTAATTGTTGTAGGTAATTGTTAGCATTTATTTTAAATCAAATATGAGCTTGATGACAACATTAATTGATATAGTTATTTCCTTACACGTTTCTTTTTGCTATGCTAGAGCATCGTTGACACAATTGAAAAATTGAGATAAGCTTACCACCAGTTCAGAAAACGGGATCATTCTTAAGGGTGTAATTCCACAATTTTCGTCAAAATTTCGCTTATCAGGTAAGCAATGGCTTACCCTAAGTTGTTATTGAAGAGATTGTAAATGTTTGAAACCTTGTCGGCTTATATAATTGCAGCCTGGTCGGCTTATATGATTGCTTATTGTAGGATGAACAATTGCACATGCGCACGTAATAACTACATTGGAAACTATAAATGTGAGATAATTGAGTTATTTTGTAATTGTTTTTTAGGCTAATCATTGGACATTACTATGCCTCCTAAATACGAGTCTGGTGCTCAAAAGAGGAAAAGAAAACGAAATGAAATTGCATTAATTCAAAGTCAAGCAGGGGATATTAGCAAGTACTTCAAAAGTAATAATGTGAATGCGTTGAATGAGGATAAGGATGAAGAGTGAGTCAACCTACCGATGTTAACGAAGTAGATGATAAGGAAGAAGAAGTGATGAAGCCCGTCTCTAATGATGAAGAAGATGATAAGGAAGAAGAAGGTTGCTTTTCTCTAAATTTGGATGATCCCGGGAATTGGAAAATTATTGATCAAAAAACAAGGGGTTATTTAGCTGAAAGGGGTCCAAAAAGAGTTGATGACATCTCGTTTCCAAAAGACTATACAAATAGACATTTCGATTTTTCACAATATAAGCGATTGCTACCAAATGGGAAAGCAGTTGACAGAAGATGGCTAGTATATTCAGTGTCTATGGACAGGATCTTCTGCTTTTGTTGTAAGTTGTTTAAAACACCAATAAATGTGACAAAAGTTGGCCAACTAGGTAATGATGGGTTCAAAGATTGGCATAATTTGCATCGGTCTATTAAAAGTCATGAAGGAAATGAGGAACATTTACGTTGCATGACTAGTTGGATTGAATTGGAAAATAGGTTTCCATCAAAAACTACAATTGATAAAAGCGTTGAATTGTTGATTGATGCTGAAAGAGAACATTGGAGACATGTATTAACAAGGATAATCGCTATTGTTAAAAGACTTGCGAAAAACACATTGCCATTTCGAGGAGATGATGAGAGGCTACATGTTGAGAACAATGGCCTATTTTTACAAATGGTCGAAATGGTTAGTGAATTTGATCCAGTAATGCAAGAGTACCTTCGGCGGGCTAAAGCAAAAGAGATTCAATATACGTATCTTGACAAAAAAATTCAAAATGAGTTGATACAGTTGTTGGCTAATCAGGTGAGAAGTTCAATTGTCAAGAAAGTTAAAGATGCAAAATATTTCGCAGTTATACTTGATTGTACTCCAGATGCAAGTTAGGAGGAGCAAATGTCTTTAATTGTACGATTTGTAGATAATTCGTCAAAATTACCTACAGTTCAAGAACATTGGTTAGAATTTTTGAAGGTAGATGACACAACAGGACTTGGACTTGCAACCAAGCTTCAAAAGGCTTTGATAAAAATTGATCTCGATATTGATGACATTAGAGGGCAAGGGTACGACAATGGATCTAACATGAGCGGGAAGCACAAAGGTGTGCAAAGAAGAGTCCATGAAATGAATCCCCGAGCTTTCTATACTCCATGTGGCGCTCATAGTCTAAATCTAGCATTATGTGATATGGTGAACTGTTGTTTCAAAGCTGTATCCTTCTTCGGAGTGATACAACGCATCTACACATTGTTTTCCTCTTCTACCAAGCGATGGAAAATTTTCAAAGATAATGTTCAAGGATTGACAGTAAAGCCATTGTCACAAACACGTTGGGAAAGTCATGTTGAAAGTGTGAAGCCTATAATGGAGCAAACTGCACAGATAAGAGATGCATTACTTGATTTAGCAGAAAGTAATGAAGATCCTAAAGTGAAGAGTGAAGCCAAGTCATTAGCAACACATGAACTTCAAAATTTTGAGTTTTTGTTTGGCATGATAATCCGGCATAGATTGTTGCATGCTGTTAATATTGTGAGTAAATTTCTTCAAACCGAATCCATGGATATTGATCATGCTATTGACCTCTTGCA
>NW_019234592.1:0-142841 GCF_002742605.1 Olea europaea var. sylvestris
TAGTGGTGAACCGAATAAACATTAGCTACTAATATGACATGAGAACACCATTTCTTTTGATAATTTATTTGGGACAAATTACTTGCTCGTCCTATTTTCGTATTTTCATAGCTATATGATGCCCTTCCAATGTACAAATTCAAAATCTGCACAGCATAAAATACAATGGTACCATTCAAGGCTTGAAATATTTTTGGAAAAGGCCATGAATCTGAATTTGAAGTATCAAAACTTGCTGCAGACTCCATAATTTTACCTTTTGCAGATGCAAAACTATTCTTTTCATAGAAGAGAACACAAGGATATTGAAGAGTGACAGACGCAAAAAAACATACAAACCAGATTGTAACATTTTAACTGACAAGTACTTGTAATAAATAAGTAGCGTAAAAAGTTTAATAGAATAATTTAACATATAAATAAAATGAACAAAACAAATTCCCAAGAATTAGAAGAAAAATTTACTTGCCACATCGACAAATGCATCAGGTTTCAGTTTATGCACGCGATGGAATCGATACGCAAAGACAACCCCAAGTAACAGGAGAGAAAATGCACATATGCTTGCTACACTAATGGTAACTTCAAATTTTGCGTTTTTAGTAGAAACTGCATTGATATCTGGAGTCAACCAGTCAGTTGCTGTTATTTTCACAAGAAGAATAATATTTAAATAAAACTGAGAATTCCACTGCAAAATAAATAAAACCTTGGGTGGAGGGATTTGGAACACAAGGTTGCTTATTGTCCTTAAAGGATCGAATTATTTTTAAAACAATGCATAGAGCATAAGTCAATATCTCAAGAATGAAAATCTAAGAAGCACAATGTGTTAACTATTGAACTAAAAATAAAGGTTCTTTTTTTCCCAGAAAGGTATGCAAGGTATTTAACATCAAGCAAATTCATACCACGTGACTTTAGAATTTCGAAGCATTCTTTAGCGGAATTCCCTCCCATGCTGACATCATGATGATTGTCTTTAGACCTGCATGTTTAACTGGATAACAGATTTCCCTCTCTACTGAGAAAGAGTAAACATCCCCATGACGACCAACGAAAAAGATTGTAGAGAAAATTAATTCGATTTCAGAGCACAATAAAAGCATTAGAAGAAATGAAACATTGCGCAGTATATTTCAGACAAACAAATTGATATTTTAAAAATAAAATTAAAAGAAATATACCTTTGCCGTCTCCAACAGTCCAGTGGAAAAGTTCGCAAAGTATAATTAACCAACAGAAATGATGAACTGCAAATACAAATATAGTCTATGCCAATATCAGAAGTCAACTATCTATGTCTACAATTTCAATATTGTATTTACAGTTAACTGAAAATTCAAAAACTGTAGTCTTAATCAAAGGTCCAAAACTTGTTCTAGAAACTACCCTCTTTTTGTGACTTGTACATACTGGCAATTCACAAGAGAGCAATTCAACATCCATGGTCCACTATCCAAGGTAAAAAAGAAAAATTTACCAAATTCTTCTAGATGAAGAATATGAAACGAGCAAAAGTAAGTTGAATATAATTACCTTAGCTATCCCAATACCGAATGTGAGAAAACTGGATAAAACATGGAAAAAAGCTAGAAAAAATATCAACAATTGGAGTTGTTTGAAGCCCACTTTCGAAATCGAAGATAACTTATCCTGTTCCACAATTTCAAAAATCAATAAGATGCTACTAAAATTTGGAATTGATAAGTTAATTAATTAATTCATCAACCCTAATTTACGTTCCAAGAACTCTTCCATGCTACATAAGTACCTGTTCTTCACATTCGGATTCCTCTTCTTCCTCACTCGTCAAGCTATGGCAAGGAAGAAAAGAATGAGCAACACCATTGGGAATACATATATTTGCAATTGGATTTTCACATACGGTCAGCAATAAGGAGATGAAGCCCAAAAGCTATAAGTCTACATGATTGGGAAATTCAAGGATAATAAGCAATGTGAATTTTTTAGCATTACCAAGAAAATTAACCAATTATAAATTCAATGGCAGGAAAATGCAGGATTCCTCATAGGACTACTCAAATCATGTCTGTGCTCTAATGTAAACTAAATGAAAAGGAAGTTAAAAAAAAAAGAACTCAGAAAATCAAAGCAATCACTCGAAACGAACCCAAAAAATAAAAAAAAGTTAAATCCTACCAAATCGATTAATGCAAAAAATACACACACGAGAAACTCTAGAAAATCGAAGCAAACACCCAAAACGAAACTTAACAATTGTATAAGCCCTACGAAATCAGAAATCCACCCAAATTTATCCCCTTGTTTCAACTGAACTAATCTAAAATCCCCATTTGGAAGCTCAATACTCAAAAGAAAAGAAAAAAAGAGAGAGAAGATATGGACTGGATTCAGGAGATTATACCTTTCTTCTTCTTATCAGTGTTTGGTTTCTTGTTGTGGAGAGACGAACTCGTCAAAAAGCGGACGTGTGAAATGAGGGGGCAAAGAGAGAGCCACTTTTATATGAGAGATATTTTGTGAACAGTAACTATTGCTAAACCAGTTCGAAAAAGTCAAGTGTGAAAATGTGAAATTTCCCCGTCCACAGAACATTTGTGAACCACTTATGTGGGGGTTTATTGTTCATTTTTGTCACATTGATTTTCACATTGGACTGTTTTCAAACTGGTTTTACAACAGTACTCTATATTATTCCATTCAAGCACGCTGGAGCAATTTTTTTATACCATTGCTTTCAATCTAACACACAATACTCTTTCTCTATTTTCTCACGCTATCAACTATAAACCATATCCTATATATTTAAATTTTTAAAATTATATTAATAAAAAGTTATTGTAAATAAAATGTAAAAAAGAAAAAGAAAAAAATATATTAACTCCGTGCATGAAGAAAAAAATTTACGTCTTAATTTTTTGTAGCAAAATGATGTATTGAGAAAATTGTCTCGAAAACATAATAAATATTAATAAAATAATTAATTTTTTAAGAAAAAAGACGACTTATATGCATTTTTAACACATATGTACGTTTAACTATTTTCGATATTTATTTAGATTATTCAATGTGTCTATGATATAGTTCTCGAAATGAGTTTTGAGAGAAAATAGAAGATTTATCGATTCGACTACCGTACAATCGTTGATAAATTTTTAAAGTTAGCTTGTTATCGAAAATCTCGAAATAATAGTTTGAAAATGTTTATTTTGACATCCCATAACATTTGCTACAATTAGCCGTTTCACGCACCGTTAACGACGTGCAATACTATGCTGTGAGTACTTCAAAATGATATTAAGAATGTAATATTTCGACTTCCTTTGATATCCCGTAATGAGTCTGAAAATGAATATAAAAATGCAAGTTTTAAAAAATTAATAAAATAATTGATTTTTTTAAAGAAAAAGATGACTTATACGAATTTTTTAACACATACGTTTAATGTACGTTTAACTATTTTCGATATTCATTTAGATCATTCGATGTGTCTATGATATAGTTCTCGAAATGAGTTTCGAGAGAATATAGAAGATTTATCGATTCGACTACCGTACAATCGTCCATGAATTTTAAAAGTTAGTTCGTTATTGAAAATTTAGAAATAGTAGTTTGAAAATGCTTATTTTGACGTCCCGTAACATTTGCTATAATTAGTCGTTTCATGCACCGTTAACGACTTGCAATACTATGCCGTGAGTACTTCAAAATGATTTAAAGAATGTAATATTTCGATTTCGTTTGATATCCCATAATGAGCCTAAAAATGAACAAAAAACATAAGTTTTAAAAAATTAATAATGTAATTGATTTTCTTAAGAAAAAAGACGACTTCTACGCATTTTTAACACATACGTTTAATGTACGTTTAACTTTTTTCGATATTCATTTAGAGCATTCGACGTGTCTATGATATAGTTCTCGAAATAAGTTTCGAGAGAATATAGAAGATTTATCGATTGGATTACCGTACAATCGTTGATGAATTTTTAAAATTAATTTGTTATCGAAAATTTCGAAATATAGTTCGAAAATGTCTATTTTGACGTCCTGTAACATTTGCTACGATTAGTGTTTCACGCACTGTTAGCGACGTGTAATACTATGTCGCGAGTACTTTAAAATGATATTAAGAATATAATATTTCGTAACGAACTTGAAAATGAACACAAAAATATAAGTTAAAAAAAAAGCTTACATTCAGCAAACCTCCGTGCAGGGAGTTGTGAAACCTCCGTGCACGGAGCTTGCACGTATTTTTTTTTTATTTTTATTTGTAGTACATTTTTTATTAATATTTCATTTAAAATATTAAATATATCTAAATATTTACTTAAAAATGTTGAAGTTAATATTTTTTACTTATAAATAACTTTTACAATTATAATATTTTTATTACTTTTAAATAACTTGAAGTGATTTTTTTACTTATAAGTAACTTTTTACATTCTAGATAGTTTAATCTTTTTATTAATATTTAATTTTAAAAGCTAAATATATCTAAATATTTATACTTATTAAGTTAACATTTTTTTTTTATATAAGTAACTTTTGTAATTATAAGAGAATGAGGGATTAATATTATTATTATTTTACCTATAAGTAGCTTTTATAATTATAAGTTTTTTTATTTTAAATAACTTGAAGTGATTTTTTTACTTATAAGTAATTTTTTATATTTTAGATAGTGTAATCTCTTCTTTTACTTTTAAATAACACCTCCCTGCACAGAGATGTAGACCTCTGTGCACGGAGGTTTGCTGAATGTAAGGTTTTTTTTTGTTTTTTTTATTTTTAACTTATGTTTTTGTGTTTATTTTCAGGCTTATTACGAGATATCAAACGGAGTCGAAATATTACATTCTTAAATATAATTTTGAAGTACTCGCGGCATAGTATTGCACGTCGTTAACGGTGCATGAAACGGCTAATCGTAGCAAATGTTACGGGATGTCAAAATAGACATTTTCAAACTATATTTCGAAATTTTCAATAACAAGCTAACTTTAAAAATTCATCTACGATTGTACGAGAGTCGAATCGATAAATGTTTTATATTCTCTTGAAACTCATTTCGAGAACTATATCGTAGACACATCGAATGATCTAAATGAAGATCGAAAATAGTTAAATGCACATTAAACTATGTGTTAAAAAAGCGTAGAAGTCGTTTTTTTAAATTAAAAAAATCAATTATTTTATTAAAATTTATTATTTTTTCTCGACAATTTTCTGACTACGTCATTTTTCTAAAAAAAATTTATTTGGTATGACATACATTTTTTTCTCTATGCCCGTAGTGAATATGTTTTTTTTTTACAATAATTTTTTTATCAATATAATTTTAAAAATTTAAATATATAGGATATGGTTGATAGTTAATAGCGTGAGAATTAGGAAAAAGAGCATGGTGTGTTAGATTCAAAGTAAAGGAGAAATATTGCAGTGGACGTTGCACTCAAATGGCGTTTGACAAAATTCCTACTGTGTTTTTGAATAGAATTTTTCCTGTTGCCAAATCAGTTCTCAAACCAGTTAAGTGTGAAAACGAGTGTGACAAAAATGAATAGTAAACTCTCATTCTCTCTTTTATGGTAGTGTAGATTTACGATGTGACGTAGTGGCAAGTTGATATGTCATCATGATTATTTGGAAGATATATTTTTTTCTCAATTTGGTATGCAACAGGTAACGGTGTCGTGAAATTTGAAACTAAATGAAAGTTCCATTACTCATTTTGAAATGAAATTTAAAGTTGAGTAACCCAATTGAAATAAATCAAAATTTGATAACCAATTGAGATATCATTTAAAGTTCAGCGACTGAAGAGAAATTTATCCCATTCAAACATATGGTTTAGTTTCGATTTTTGTCACTTAAAACTTTTGTGAAATCTGAATTCAGTCTACCTACTTAGCCCCTATTTGACAAACATTATTTCATATAGAATAATCATTTTCAAACACATTTACTCAATAAAATATTTTTCAGACCTTCATCGACAATATTTTTCGATCGGAAGATAGAGAGCTAACTGTCGAGACTTTGATCTATTTGGCACAAACATAAAATTTTTTCATACTTTTTAATCACATTCTCAAAAAATTCACTATTCAAAATTTTATTTTTGCCAAATAATGGCCATCAAACATGGGCTTAATAAGTAGGAATTGAATTACTGATTTGTTTATCACTCCATTACATTTCAATTCCCGTTAGCCGGTTTCTAGGTAAATATTCACATTATTATATACAGCTACAAAACTTTGAATACTAGACCCTAAAATTATCTCATGCCAAAACTTCTCTTTTCATACGTTTCTTCTTTCTTTTATTGCATAACCTAATGGGTAATTAATATTTAAATCTAAATAATTTTATAAATACTTTACATACAAAATTTTATAGTTTTAATATAACCCAATAGGAAAAAATATATTTTTAGTTCAACTTTTGTAAGAACTCAAATTCTTGTTATTTTCAAAAATCAGTATCTACTCTCTGAAAATTATTGAAGATAATTAGATTATAAATACTACTTGTTGACTTCAAAAAATGAGCAAATAGAATACTAACTACCTTCCTTCCACATAGACATTACCTATACATTGGTACACTCTGTTAGGAAACAAAGGCCACTTGTCAAGAAAAAGGTCCGACGACCATTTGTAGTTTGATAGTGAAGTCAACAACAGGACGAGATATAATATGAATGCAAG
The DNA here is from genome assembly GCF_002742605.1 of Olea europaea var. sylvestris. Classification (NCBI taxonomy): domain Eukaryota; kingdom Viridiplantae; phylum Streptophyta; class Magnoliopsida; order Lamiales; family Oleaceae; genus Olea; species Olea europaea. The sequence goes on from NW_019234592.1 coordinate 6,705, forward strand.
GATGGAATAAGGGGATTTGGCTGGGTTTTGAGTTTTTATCGTACCATAGTTGTTAATAGATTCACATTTATAGAGGCAAATGGGCCAAGTGAGCTAGTGAGTCAGACCCAAGTCTAGGCCCAAAATAGATTGCTTGCTTAAATACAATCCAATTAAATAATTGATGCCAGGTCAACATATTTGACTCTCTCCGCCTAAGCATGTCACATAATTTATAGATGTAACACTACATATATTGTTGTACTAATGTTCTCAAGAATTAATGTCTGATCTAGATTTTACAGTTTATATTGTGTTTAATAGTTACCCTTTTTTAATGTCCTTATTAATTGATCTTGAGTCTTGAAGTGCATTTCTATTTGTTGCCTTATATTATTAGATTATAAGAATGATAACAATTCTATTTTTATATATTTTTAATCCAACAAGTAGTTTATACTTGGTTTTTATAAATTTTCAATATAAAGAATCGGAATGGAGCCGATTAGTTCGGTTCAATTCGATTCTATAGAAGAAAACTTGACCACATACACTTCTAAAAAAATGTTCGCATCATTGTTTGTTTTTAGATGTTAAATGTTAAGTTCATTGACGTGATTGAGACAAATTCATGAAATTAGCCCCCAAAAATTACCACCTCTTTTTTGTTGACTCCTTGTGACATGCAAATTTTAGAAGTTATTCGAAAATATTATTTTGATATATTAAATCAATGAACAAGCAATCTAAATTCTTTTAAACATAAAAAAAAGTCAAATGGAAATGAAAATTTGCGATATGAAATGCAAAAGGAAATAACTTAAATATTAATTCATAGTTTAGAACTTGATAAACAAGTGATAAGAATTATTAAAATCGAAGTTTTTATAGTGATAAATCTGTCGGAGTGACAACATTACAATTATTTTATTTTATTTATTTATTTTTGAAGTGTAGTAATGTGTTGTGTCTTACAATGAACTTTAATTTATTCAGTATGTTTTAACTTCGAGGACGAAATTTATTTTAAGAGTAGGAATTTTTAACACTGTGTCTCTTTGTGCGATTGATTTTCGTAGCTATGGATTGTCCTATTATTGTCATCATGTCGTGACTATCTACGTTTGCATTGGAATGCACCATGGATGACCCACGTGATCAACATGTCTAGTAGATTGAATTTTAATATGCATGTTGAAAGTAAATTTCATATAAAATATATTTATTTATCTTATTGTTCTTATGAATATACAACTCGCCATTTTTATGTAGATTGTAATTAGAGGTGTCCTTGTAAACATTAATTTCTCCTTATACTAATACATGATTTTAGCCTTTGATTAACGAATTGAGCTGTAATTTTAATAATCCAAATTGCATAAATTTTATCCGAAGTGTCGATGGTCTAAATGTAGACCTTCAGCTCTTATTTATACACTCTTAAAGAATAAAAATTGTTACGCCTCGCCCCACGTGGCTGAGCCACTATTGCTGCGGACTCACTGCCACGAGGTAACCTACATAGAGGATGAGGCTTTGAGAGTAACTACTGAAGTGAAGTGGCTACAAAGATGTTGAATCCGAGGCTCATTTATGACAAGGGACGGCCAACATGCAGAGATCTTGAATTTATGTATAAGATCCTTTTGGAATGATAGAGGTGACGTGTAATGGGTATAAGTGTCTTGTCTTGTTAATAAGACGACTGCTATGTGTAAGAACATTAAATGCGCCGTGGGTTAGGAAGTCAAAATGATGGCTAGGATCAGATGCTTTGGTTTAGGAGATGAGGCCATGTGTATTTACATCCGAGGGACATCATTTCATTTGTAATACTATAAATATCCCCTCTTGTTAACATTTAGGGGGATGATGTAATTCTAGATATTGAAAAGCTACCATTTTATCTTCTCTGATATACATTTGTTGGTTAAGATTTATATTTATTGGCTTTCTATGAGTTCATAGCTATTGGTTATTATTGCACAATTGTTTTAGGAAATACATTGTTGGAACCGGAGCGATGTTGTCTCGTGTCGTTGAATTTCTTCCACACACCATCTTGGAGTGATCCTGACCATTGACCCGTCGAAGCATGTTGGATTTAGCTTATGCGTGCATGAGTGGGCTCGACATCTATTGCCCTAATAAAAGAGGAGGTCAAAAAATTGACGCCGTCTATGAGACTCCCCGTGGAAAAAGCTTGATGTCAAAAAGTTGGACATCCCTCTAGAAAAAGGATTTGTTTTTGTGAAAGAACAAGAGGAAGCCCCGAAAGTTGAAATAAGATTTGAGCATTTTTGGTTAACAAAAGATGAGTTTTGACCGTGACGTTCCTCTTAGGAGAGTAAGAGAAAATGCCAACGAAGCTTCGTCTGCCGTTGCCCCAACACCTCGACGTCGACCCCACCACCATCACAGGCGTGGTGGGATACAAATGGCCGCTCAACTTACTAGGGAAATAGCCACTATGACAGCCAATATGCAGAGCATTGCTAACAAAAACCTAGCCATGCAAGAACTATTGATACAAATGTAGGGCAAGAGAGGTCAACCAATTCCTTCATATGCGCCTCAAAGGCAATACTCCCAGGATGACGATGTTCAAAGCCAAATGGCCGCATCTTCTAGACACGACATCGAAGTTAGTCCTATGGAAGAGAAGTAGAAACTGATATTTATTCTAGCTATGCCTCTGAAGGACCTACCGCAGTACCATATGGCATGGAAAACAATTTCCCACCAAAATATGAACCAGAGGTTAGACCCAGAAGGTCTAGTAGCATATTTGACAGGATAAGCCCTGCGGAGCGAGTCACAAACCACATCAATGACCCCTAGTACCTTACCTTAGAATAGGGCGCATCCCCCACCTTCTGCGACTTGGCAACCAGAGGAAAAGCAAGAATATGTCCCCATGTTGGCTGGCCTAGGAATAAGCGTCAAAGGACGGACGAGCCGACTGGGAATCAAGTTGGCCCATCCAATCCACCAATGATGTATCAAGCTAATGACGATGATAATTCAAATGAACCCCAGTGTTCTTTTGATTATGGTGAGTTGACAACTTACCCTTTTCACAATAATTGAGAAATGCTCTAGTTCCAAGTCACTATGTGATGCCGAAAATACTTAAGTATAATGGAAGAGGCGACTTGGCAACAATAGAAATAACACATGTGAGGTTCGCTATAAGTAAAGAAGGAGAGGCTCCCAATCAACACCTTTAAGACATGAGACAGCAACATGGGAAGAGCTTGAAAAGCTCTTTTTTTTTAAATCTCGATTCACCAATAAAATGACATATTATCTACAAGTCACTGATTGTGAGGCCCTATCAGAGTTTCAGAGAGGTCTAAATATGAATACTCTATTTGGAGAGATGTACGAATCTAGGACCCGACCACCTACGATATATTGTTGGAAATGATTAGGTGGGAGATTATCAACGAGGAGTTGATTAAGCATAGAAATCGAGCCAATAGAGGCCTTCAACCTAAACAAAGGCAGCGTGGGAGATGACCTACCCTCCTATTTGATGGATCGCCAATGGAGCTAAGTTGGTACCGATGTCATTCTAACTCGGGACTGGCGCTCGCTACAGCCACTTTGAACATGGTGCCCATGTTGGCCTATGAAGATGTAATTCTCAAAACCAACATGCAACAAATAAGGCAAACATAATAGGTCCCCCGAAGGGGAAGAGGCTGAGGGCGAAATTCAAGACCTAGGGGTAGGTTGAACCACCCCGAATATAGTATTTACCATCATTCTTACATTCATAATACGGTAGATTGTAGAGATATTGCCCAGAATCTTGGCGGAAGAGTCCTTGAAATGACTGGATGAATGATTTCTTTTAAAGAACTAGGCCCCGCCGAGGCAGGATCAACTTCTTAAGTATAAGTAACCCACGCCCCGCCATCGAGAAGTATCTCTCCTATGGAGGAGGGAGTGTTAAGAAGAAAGGCTAAGAGAACAATAACATAGGGGCTATCAGAGTAACATGGGAGATTTTCCAATCCATAAGATTGACACTATCTTTGGAGGCCCTTATGTTAGAGGCGAAACAAGGAATTTACAGAGAAATTACGCTCGAGAGGCCAAAGGCCCCATATTGACCAACTACATAGTGAGTAGTAGTTCTCGAAGAAGTTAAGCATCACCAATTGTATGCACCCAAGAAGACACAGAGGGTATCCACTTTTCTCATTGCGATGCCCTTGTTGTAAGAGTCGTGGTAGCATGAAATGGGTTGAAATGAATGCTAGTAGATATGGCAGCTCTATTAACATTCTATTTGGTGCCACCTCTGATAAAATGATTGTGGATCATGAGGTCACTCTTGTTACCACCTCATTATACGGCTTAACCGGAGACAACATCACTCCAAAGGAAAAATAACACTTGCAGTGGAAATGGAAAAATCACCCCAAATAAGTTTGAACTTTATGGAATTCATGGTAGTGGACAAAAGTCACCTTATCATGGGGTACTACAAACGCCCGCTCTAAAAGATTTGGAAGCCATCACCTCTATCCATAATTTATGCATGAAACGCCCAATTGAGCAGGGTTAGCGATGATTAAGGGTGACCAAAAAGGTGCTTGGGAATGTTATTTGAACTCGATTAGAAAGGCAGAGCCTAGAGACATCAATATGGTGATAGTCGACATGAAATGATGGATATTTCAGGTAAACAAGGTCCCTGACAATAGGACATCGAGATGCTAGACATCCTCGAGGTGGTGTTCATACTAGATGAGTTGGACACCCATGCGACTGAACCCGAGCCTCAAGTTGCCCCAGTGGAAGAGCTAAAAAGTTTCCTTGTAGACCCCTCAGATCCCACTAAGTTATTGGAGGTGGGAAAATGATTGTCTACAGAAATCAAAGAGAGGCTCAATACTTTCCTACATAGGAACCTTGATGTCTTTGCATGGAAGAATGAAAATATGGTGGGCATTGACCTCAAGGTCAGCTGTCACCACTTAAAAATTAATCCTAAGGCTACCCTGCATAGATAGAAGATAAGAGCTCTCAACTTGAAAAGGTATGAGGCCCTGAAGGAAGAAGTGCAAAAATTAATAAACAATGGCTTCATCAGAGAAGCCTATACCCGAAGTGGGTCTCAACCTGGTGTTGGTGAAGAAGCATAATGAAAAGTGGAGGGTGTGTATTAATTTCTCCGATCTCAATAAGGTTTGCCTAAGGACAGTTTTCCCTTCTTGCAAATAGACCAATTGGTGGACTTCACAACTGGATATGAATTGCTAAGCTTTATGGATGCCTGCTCAATCTATAATCAAATTATCATGTACTTATTCAATAAGGAAAACACCTCTTTCATCACTAATAGAGGTCTTTATTGCTACAAAGTTTGTCCGAAGGGCTAAAAAATGTCAGGGCCATCTATCAAAGGCTTGTTAAAAAGATGTTTACCAATTTCATTGGGAAGACGATGGAGGTCTATGTGGATGACATACTTTTCAAAAGTTTAAAGGTGAATGACCATGTAACGCACCTGAATGAGAATTTTCAGATCCTACGAAGATACAGGATGAGGCTGAACCATCTCAAATATGCATTTGGTTGTTGCTTCTGCTAAATTTTTGGGGTACATTATCAACCAAAGGGGGATAAAGGCAAACCCTGAAAAGATTCAAGCTTTAATGGAGATGAGGTACCCCTAAAAACCAAAGGAGATGCAAGGCCTAATAGGTCATGTGCCAGCTTAAAGTTATTTCATTTCAAAGGCCACCGACAAATGTCTCCCATTCCTCCAGGCTATGAAGGAAGTTGAGAAGTTTCAATGGATGGAGGAGTGTGAAGAGCCCTCCAGGTGCTAAAAATGCACCTAGGACAGGCTCCTTCCTCTCGAAACCCAAGCCTTGAGAAGCCCTACAACTTTATTTGACCATTTCCTATAAGGCCATAAGTGCAATCTTAATCAGAGAAGAAGTTACCACTTTAATTGCTTGTCTACTACATCAGCAGGGCATTTCTAGTGCCTGAAACTTGCTACCCTAACATGGAGAAGTTGGCCTTAGCTTTAATCATGGCATCCAAAAAGTTGAGGTCCTATTTCCAGGCCCACACAGTAAATGTTCTAACCAATTCCTCTCTTAGGCAAGTGCTTCAAAAATTAGATGCCATGGGAAGGTTGTTGAAATGGGCAGTAGAGCTCAGTGAATTTGACATTCACTTCAAGACAAGAGCTGTCATCAAGGGCCAATCCCTTGCGAACTTTATGGATGAGTTTGTCAATGTCCCAGAGATGGAGGAGACAATGGAGTCTGTCGAACCTTCTACCTAGAACCTATTTGCGGATGATTCGGCTGGAGTGTTGGATTGTGTGCCCATATAGTATATTTTGTTATGATAAAATAATCATTTATAATAAATAAATTGTGATTTTATTTATTTATTGCATTATTTATTATTGAGCATACAAATTAAGCACCTATAATCACTTGAGATAATATAAGTTGTGTACTTGCGTTGAGAAGTACAGTGTGACACAACTTATACTTTAATCATAAATAATTTGTTCACAACCAATGTATAAGGGTTGGCACCTTGTACTGTAAGGTTGTAGTGTTGATCGATTCACTATTCAGGTTTGTGATTTATCACAGAAATAGTTAAAGATGACACCAGTACACTTGGAGTACATTGAACGGACCGCCTGTCGAATTTTATACTATAGCATGATTGTTCGGAGAATTAAATTCCACTAGACCGCTATGTATTTCATTTAAATCTTTTGACAAGATTATGTATATCTTTTCATGACTTTAATGGTTCTTTGATTCATCAATGAGTGAGATCAATTTAATTGGTCAAATATCTCGATGAGTTGGGAACTTAAGAATGAGCGGAGTAGATAACTTGAATTCGTGTCGAGAACCTTCACCTTGGAAAATGGGTAGAATGACTATTTAAGTATTTTCTGTTGAACGGTTAAAATTCAAACTCAGTGTTTAGCGACAGCTAAATTTTGACATTTGTGATTAGTTCACAGGGCTGTTGAAAAAATGAAATTTAAGTGAGTGAGAATAATTAGAAGGGCAAAATTGTCATTTATGCTCGTACTTAATTATCGAATCTTTAACGGGGATAAAATACATATAAGGCAGGTCAGAGGAAAGCATTATAGACTTATTGACTTCCGTGATCTTATATATTCCGAGAGTTTAATCTTTTGCGTTTAGTGAAAAAACAAAGACTAATAATTAGATTGAGTGATCCTGGGTCGACTAGACAGGATCTAATCATTGGAGCTTGGATAATATATGTCTGATCAGGTCCCAATGGTAGCTTCATAAAGTATAGGAACTTAATTACGATAATTATAATAGTTTTGGATTTGATTGTAATTACAGTAAAGTTTTGTACTTGGTAGTAATTACTATAAAAGTTGTAAACTTGATTATAATTGTAATTTAATTTTTAGAACTACACATGTAATTAAATGTAAACTAATTGGATTTGGACTTTAATTGAAACTTCTATTTTGATTTTAATTAGAACTCCTATTTGAATGTGTAATTATTATTGTATAAGGATTGAAACTCTTTTATCTCTATAAATAAGGATTAGATGGATCCTAGACATCATATGGAATCGTACAACATTCATAATAAATAATTCCATGGTATTCAAATTTTGGAGAGAAAAAATTATTTTTTTCTTGATTTTTTCAATTGTCTAGTTCAAGAATTAGTTCCTTACTTTAATTAAAAGAAGTTGTCTATCCATCGGTGTAATTTTGTCTTTGTAGAATACTATAGAAGACTTGAAGGTCTAAAGCATCAAGCTCTTGGAATTAAAAAGTTGGAAGTTTGCTATAAAAGAAGCTGGAAGTCTGTGAGCTAGTATAAATCAAGAATTTATCGTCGAATTTAGGTAAAAATTCGAATTCTTTATTTTTGATTTAACATACACGTGAACATCTAAACGATCTTATTTATTGAATTAAAGAAATTTTTTTAATTTTTGGATAATTTCGCTGTCATTCCAACATGAAGAAGCGAGCTCGGGCTGGTGTGGTCCTAGAAAGCCCCGAAAGTGACAACTTGAATTTGACAGTGTGGTTCAGATTTAGGACAATAACAATGTGGCTAAGTATGAGGCATTGCTTGCAAGTCTCCGACTGGCCAAGGAAATGCAAGTGAGGAGGTTGCTTGTTAATAATGAATCTATTAATTGTTAGCCAGGTTAATGGCAACTTCACAGCCCGAGACAAGAGCATGGCTGCATACCTCAAATTGGTGATGGACTTACTCCCTTCCTTCGAAAAATCCAAGCTGGCCCAAATCCCAAGCCTTGAGAAAGCCCATGCTGATGCATTTTTCTAAGTTAGCAAGCAGTAAAGACTAAGAATTGTTGACAGCAGTTCCAGTTGGGCACCTTTTTATGTTTTCCATTGCTACGGAGGAAATAATGTGGGTAGATGGAATTCTCACCTGGATGCAGCCCATCATAGCTTATCTAAAAGACAAGCTCCTTTCCAACAACATAGAAGAGGCTTACAAGCTAAGGAGGAGGTCAGTCCATTTTGTGTTTCTAGATGACGTACTTTATAAGAGGGGCTTCTCCTCCTCTATCCTTCGAGATGTTAGAAGAGAAGAAGCTACCTACATATTCTACGAGATCTATGAAGGAGTTTGTTGTAACCACTCGAAAGGACTTGCATTAGCACGACAAGCACTAAGGCAGGGGTATTATTGGCCTACCTTGAAAAATAATGCCATTCAGTTTATGCGAAAATGTGACAAATTCCGACACTTGTCCCCCATTCTAAGGTAACTATCTCAGGAATTAACTGCAGTATCTAGCTCTTGGATCTTTGTTAAGTGGGGCATGGACCTCATAGGTCCCTTGCCCAAGGGCAGAGGAAGTGCAAATTTCGTTATCATTGCCATAGATTATTTCACGAAATGGGTTAAAGCTGAGCTTCTAGCAAAAATCACGAAGACAAATATTTCCAAGTTCCTATGGAAGAACATCATATACCGGTTTGAAATTTTCCATTTAATTGTATCAAATAATGGAATGCAGTTCGATAATAAAATGGCCCGGGACCTATGTGAGGAGCTAGGATCAAGACACATTTTTGCGTATCACATCACCCTAAGCCAATGAGCAAGTTGAGGCCGTGAACAAAACTATCAAACAAACTCTAAAATGAAAGATCGACACATCTAAAGGGGCATGGGTTGATGAATTTTCTCAAGTGTTATGGGCAATCTGAACCACTAGCAGGACTCCAACAGGAGATACACCATTCTCAATAGCTTATGGTGTCAAGGCTATAAGCTCGGTAGAAGTCGAATTACCTTCTCAAAATCGATTGCACTTCAATGAAATATCAAATGATGAACTTAGAAAATGTAAGCTCGATTTCCTTAATGAAAAACGAGATGATTTTTAGTTGCTACATATCAAAGGAAGATAACCTGTTATTATAATGTCAAAGTCAAGAAAAGTTCATATTGCATCAAGGAAGAGCTCCGATCTGGCACATATTAGATTGAAGATATAGACGGCAAGGTACAACTTTATCTATGGAATGTTGAGTATCTAAGAATGTATTACTAATGAATGTACTTGATAGCTAGAAGATCTTACCAAGCCTTTGTAAATAAATAAATACTTTGTTTAAAGATGATGTGGAATAATAAGATCCTATAATCAGTCATGGGCGCCTTGAAGGAGAGGTATCATACCAAAAAAGGGATTATATCATTTGAACTCCAAGGCATACATCACATGCCTCACCTTGACGAAGCTAAATGTCAAGGGAAAACCCTTTGCCTGGATGAACTATCTATCATGTAAGGAAGCGTGGGCACCTCGGAGGAGAGGAATCCGATCCCAAAAGGGATTACCTCACTTGAATTTTGAGGTGTACATTACAATCCTTCCCAGACAAAGCTGAACGTCATTGGGAAAGGATAAAAGATGAAAGTTACGAATGTCAATTTGAGATGCCTAAGTAAAATGGTTTATTATAAAGTTACGAATGTTGCTTATTTGATTCATGTGTTTTGTTTAAGTTATGTAAGTCAGATGTTTGATGAAATTCCCATACTTGAAAGAAAAGCAATGAAATAAATGAACAAGTGAATTGTAAAAGAACTTCATATTATAAAACTACTATCATTACTATAGGAGGACCATAGCCATTACAAAAGATGCAAATTGAAAAAGCTACTAGGTTGGAGGTGGCTTTGGAATTGACACCTTTGCAGTAGGCGCCTCAACGGTTTTTTGGTCCGAAGCTTCTTTCTCAAGAGTTTTCTCTTGGTCCGCCTCATCTTCAACAGTATCTTCAACAAGTGTTTGAGGCACTTTATCTAAAAACTTTGCCCTCAGTTCGAAAATATCGAGTTCGGGATAATGCTCCTTCCTACAACTTTGGCGTAAGCAATCCTTCGCCAGTACGCTCTGAAGTGCTGGCATTCCTCGGTAAGAAGGAAGTTAGCAACAAAGTTTTTAATCTCTTTTTTTCTTACCTACGGAACTTTAGCCTCCAACCTCTTAGCCTACTGGACTTCATCTGGGTTTCCAAAAATTGATTGGCTTCCCTAACCCCCAAAAGCTGCAAGTTGGTCTTTTCCAAGGCTTCAGCTGTAAGCTTCTGGTGGTTGCTTGAGGTTTCAACCTTTTTTGTTAAGGATCCGACCTCGTACTGGGTCTCATGGACTTTCCTCTTCAGTTCTTCAATCTCAGCCAAGGCAGAATCCAACTTGGCAGCATCCTCGAATAATTGGGCCTTCATCATTTCAGCTTCAGACCTTAAGTTCCTTTTTTCTTCTTCAGTCAAGGCCAACTTGTCGACTGAGGCCTTATTCCTTGAGTAAATATCAGCCAACACTTCCTGGCATTCAGGATGGCCCCATTGGCTTACTAGGGCACAGTGAGGTCCACCGCGTCACAGGTGGATACACAATTTTGCCACCTCTCCTTCCAAAATTTACAAAGATTAGCTATTACGTCTCGAACTTCTAAAGGCAACAGATCCATCAGATATTAGCAATCTTTTCATCTTGCCCTGCCAGAATTTTGGCAGACTTCCCTGGTGTTCTCTCTTTCTGGGCTTTTTCTCCGACCTCCGACACCTGGTCTCCTTTCTCGTGGCCTCTTCATGGATCTGCCTCATCATCTCCACCTTAACTGCCTTCATGGTAGACTACATTAGCTTCAGAGATGGAGGAGAAACTTTAGCAAAGTGGGATGTAGGAGTCCCAAATTTTTACGAAGGTGAGCCGCTGTTGTGGATCGGTTTCTTTTTCTTATGAGTCTCCTTGGTGACTTTTCCCTTTTCCTTGTCGCCTATTTTCCTCATCGTCTCTACTTTAGAGGCCATTTCCTCTCCACTTTTCTCTGTAAGGTCCTTGCTGAGGCATTCCAACTTGCCTCGCACATACTTGGTACCCCTAGATGAAGGTTTCAAGGCTTTGGCGACTATAGTCAAGGTGGCCATGAGAATCGAGGCAATGTCAAGAGTCTTTTTTTTTTTCAAAACTCATCTACAAGATACAAAAACTAAAGGTTAGAAACCAACAAAAACATAGAATTGAAACAAGAATGAGGACTTAGTGCTTACACTTCGAGGTCGTCAAGTCAAAGTCAAGAAAAAATATGCTTTGTTCAATTAAGTGATCGAAATGTCGATGGTTAAGAGAACGCTTATAAATGTCGTTAATCATGTCCCATTCTGCCTCGTGGAATTCGAAGTGAGATTCGGTATCTGCAAAAAGAATAAGTTAGATAAGGTTATAGAAAAGAATGATAAGGACACAAATGGAGGCACTCAAGTGCTTCGGAGTACTGGGTCAATATTGTGTAGGCTGGTCTTATGTCTCCCTCAACCATTTGTCACCTATCTCATACTCAGAACCTAGACTCCTTCCAACCCTTTATGAAGGAGGGCAGACATACTACAAAAGGGACGCGAGCCCCCCAAGGGTTATGTAATACCACCCATTCAACTCATCCTTCCCAAGTATTGGGGTTTGGAGAAGTGTTTGGAAAACATACAGAGGCACACCCTCACCCAAAGACATTTTCTTCCAAAGAAAGAAGGCTTTAACCAACTGGCTCCACCCGTTTAGCAAAACCTGGGTAAGAGCCAACATAAAGCTCCTCAGCACCACCCTAAAACAAGAATACAAGGGCAGACGCATCCTTGCTTTAAGCAGGAACTCACTTACAGCTACACATCCCGACCTCGAAAAATAGGCTCGTTTGTGGGCTTCATAAACTAAGACCTCTATGTAATGGGATACACAATATTTTTCCCTAAGTTACATCTGAGACGTTGAATTTAAACGGTTTCTTTTACTGGAACCTCAGATTAGTGCGTGATTCTTATGCACCTGCCCAGCGAGTCTATTTTAAATTTCAACAACGTGGCCATCATTGCACATTTAATGTGATGGCCGTATGTGTATTGGAAATTGTAACACTTCACCTATTTCTTCTAAATAACGTGAGAAAATGTCAAATTAGTGGCATGATTATCGAAGTCATCTGTCAAAATAATGAGCCCGATAGTTTAGCATCATCTCTACCTCCATTTAAAATTAAGTTTTAGCTCTCTTCAAAGTAAATGAGCTTCGATAGTCAGTATCATCTCCCTAACGGAGCCTCAGTGGTTCAGCAGCCTCTACACCTTCGCATGAGTAAAATTCAACTATTGGCAGCATAACAAGCCTCGGCCTCTATTAAAGCTTTTCCATCTTTATTGAATATTGAGCCTCGACGGTTTAGCAACCTCTCTGCCTCGACAATATGAATTCCAGGCATTTCTCATCATATGAAAAAGTATAACTGACTTTAACTCCAATCATGATATGAATATCTATATTTGGACTTGGGGGACTATTATTAGGTCGAAAATTTTAACCAAAAGAAATTTTACTCAAAAATTTTAACCAAAAGAATTTTCACTCGATAATGAAGTCCAATTGTGATATGAATATCTATGCATAGACTTGAGAGACTATTGTTACGCTTCATCCCACGTGGCCGAGCCACTATTGATGTGGCCCTAGCATTACCGAGGCATCTTGCATAGAGGATGAGGACCTGGGAGTAACTACCGAAGTGAAGCAAAGTGAAAAAGTTGCAATGATGTCGAGTTCGAGGCTCATTTATGACAAGGGACGACCTGCATGCAGAGATCTTGATTTATGTGTAAGATCTTTTTGGAATGATTGATGTGACCTGTATAATGAGTGTAAATGTCTTGTCTTATCAATAGGATAGTTGTTATGTGTAAGAACATTAAATGCGTTGTAGGCTAGGAAGTCAAAATGATGGCTAAGATTAGATGCTTTGGTTGAGGAGATGAGGTCACGTATATTTACATTCGAGGGCCATCACTTCATTTGCAATACTATAAATATCCCCTTTAGGTAACATGTGGGGGGGGGATGATGCAATTCCAAATACTCCATGCAAATCTAGATATTGAAAAGCTACCATTTTATCTTCTCTCATATACATTTGTTGGTTAAGATTGATATTTATTGGCTTTATATGAGTTTATAGCAATTGGTTATTATTACACAATTGTTTTAGCAAATACATGCCTGGAACCTGAGTGATGTTGTCTCGTGTCGTTGACTTTCTTTCGCACCTCATCTTGGAATGATCTTGACCATTGATCTGTCGAATCATGTTGGATTTAACTTACGTGTACACATGTGGGCCCGACATATATTGCCCTAATAAAAAAGGAGGTTAACAAAAATCATATTGTTCTCCTGAAACAAAACATGTTCAAATTCGATGGGAATCCCTTGTTCAGTTGCTTCATCTTCTTGGACTTGAATTTTTCACTTAAAGGTATTATGTTTAGTATTTTATTTCAATATTATTTCATTGTTCAAGTTATTGAGCCACTAAAATCTTGGATTGGACCCTTTAAATAATGATAAATTTAGATTGTTAAACTCACAATTGATATATAATTGTATATATGTTTTCATGATTTATGAAAATATCGAATATCTCCGATATCAATTTGTTGTCAAAATAGGCGAGAAAATAATAACACAATACGAAGTGATTGATCACAAACTTAAAAATAAAATAATTGGCAGAAGAATGAAGATTTCACTAAAATATGGAGAAAAGAATATAATGATTTTGTGTTTATAATATGTCTCACTTGTAATGAGGTTAAACAACCTAACTAAATTGTAAAAAAGAACCAAATATATATAGGGAACAATCCAAATTCTAGAAGTAGAGTTATAGATTAAATAGAATGACCAAACATTTTCTTATTTTGACCTCTTCAAGTCCAACACAAATTTCGAATCTCAATAAGGCTTCTGAATAGAATTTCAATTGGAATTCGCCAAATAGACTTCGAATAGGATTCCAAAAGCATTCCAACAAATAGAATTCTACATAATGTCAACCTTAATTAAAATTTCCAATCATCTTTAAAATAGAATTTGGGTCACACCCTAATTCTAACAAACTCCATTTTGACACGAATGCCACTATATTGAGTAAACTTTAAAAATCCTCCGCATATAGATAAAATCCTCTGGAAGGAATGAACTTGAATTCTTTAACAAAAACACAAACGAATTTCTCCATCAAAATTTCCAACTTGGAAATATTCTCCACATCTGCCACCCCAATTAGGGGAAAAAGTGATCTAATGATCATCAACCAAAGCTAAAACAAGTCTTATAACAAAATCATAACTGAATATATCAAAAGAAAGATCTTGACTAAAATTGGCACCTTTAACTTTATTCAAACCATCAACTAAATCAGCAGAATTGTACCTATATGGAGTCTTATAGCCAAATTCTGGTTTGTTACTAGCAACTAAATAAAATGACATCGCTAATAATGGTGGCAAGGAAGATTTACGCATAACTTCTAAATTAAACTAAAATGTATTCTTTAAAGAAGATCCCAAATTAGACTCCAATATTATAGAATTCAACTCCAAAATCACTTGAGTTTTTAAAATATGCTGATCACTCAAAGATTTTGTATAACACTGTAAGATTTATAAATGGGATTTTCTATGTCCATTTAACAAAACACGAGCTCCTCTACTAACTTTGAGGACTTCACATTCAATAGTGTACATGTACCATTTTGAATCAAGAATACTTAAAGAAGTAAGATTTCTCTTCAGAATTGAAACTTGTTTCACTGCATCAAATGCTCTATACATCCCATCAAACAACTTTATTCTGACTTGATCAATACCAGCTATTCAACATGGTGTATTATTTTTATTATCACTACATTTTTCGAAACTATTTCATAGGTTGAAAATGAATCCCTATTGGGATACATAAGAAAAGTGCAAGTTTTAAAAAATTCAATCGTCGTCAGGTTTGAAGCAGTAGTCAGAAATAAGCAAAAGTTCTCCATCACTGGAAAAATTTTCAACACTGGCTTTACCTGAAGTATATAATGCTTTCCCTTTTGAAAAACCTTAGCCAAATTTTCTCTATTCCGCAACTTATAGCAATCTCAAATTCTGGCAATATATTTTAAATTTAGACTTAATTTGTCCTTTGCACAACCATCATCAAGAATTAGGCCATCTTCATGAACATCAATAATATACTTCATCATCGCCTTCGAAAATGGAGCATCTCAATGGTAAGATCACGACTATATAAGATCGTGCCCTTTAATTAACAACTATGAAATGGGCAAAAAACACATCAAATTCAATCCTATATAAGTGAGAAATGCTCGCCTCCTAATTTACCACGATGAAAATATTTTACTACTATTAAATAGCAGAACATCAAACATTATGGTTGCCATCCTAAAAACAAAATCCCCTTATGAATTAAGCATGAGCTCTAGTACCAGTTTGTTAGAAACAATGATGAAAATACCAAATAACTCCGATATCAATTTGTTGTGAAAATATGCAAAAAAATAAAAAATAAAATAATGACACAATATGAAGTAATTGATCAGCAATTCAAAAATTAAATAATTAGCAGTCGAATGAAGATTTCACTAAAATATGGAGAAAGATTACAATGATTGTGTTTATAACTTTCTAAATTGTAATGAGGTTAAACAACCTAACTAAATTGTAGAGAAGAGCCAAATATATATAGAGAACAATTCAAACCATAGAAGTAGAGTTGTAGATGAAATAGAACGAATAAAAGTTTCCTTATCTTGATATCTTTAAGTTCAGCACAAATTTTAACTCCTAATAGAGCTTCCAAATAGAATTTCAACTAGAATTTGTCAAGTAGATTTCAAATAAACATCCAAAAGCATTCCAAATAGAATTCATCTTACTGTGCATTTTAATTTGAGCTCTCAATTACCTTTAACAAAGAATTTTGGTTACATTTTGATTTCAATTCTACAAGATTCACAAACATGCGTAGGTTTGAATGCGTACAGATGTACACATGTTTATGTATTGTCATGAAATTATTCCTTTATTCTTTGAATTATTCTAGATGGACAGGGCCATGTTGACCCAATCCGTCCAGGGGAGACACATGTCCTCCCTTTGGCTAGGAGCCTATCCCCCACTTATGTTGACCAATGGCAAATTCACTTTATGAATACTGTGATAGATCCTTTAACAACACTTAATTAACAAATGTTGCCTTTTACATTTTGTAAAATGTCATTTTTGTTGTAGTAAATGGAATTCGGATGACAAGCCAATTTTTTCATTTTTCACAAATATCTCATGCGCAAGCTATTTAGTCAATGCACAACTTTTGTAAAGACTCTTGTCCCGTGTCCAAATTGTTATATTATACATGCTATCTATTTTGAGAGAGTCTGAGCGCATTTTACTCGTGAATTTCTATTGTGTCCGCAAGATTAAAACCTATGATCTTTCCCTTAAGAGGTACTTAAGTTGAATTTTAGTATCAATTGGACAACAAGGGTTGACTTATGGAATGATGATTGGACAATATTGTAATTGAAATATGATTTGCTTCCACAACTTTCATTTGACTTTGGTATAATTCCAGCTCTTTGGTAGAATGAGCCGGAATTAATAGATGTATCTTAATTGGTTAAGAGTTGACCAAATTAGAAATATCTATTGGATCTCGATTTTATGAGTAAGATTAGGTTCCTCTATGGGTTAAATTCCTAGTTAAAGACTCAATTTAACAAAGTTAATGATAACATAACTCCTCCATTTAATTTTTCACTAAAAATGGAGGTTAAAGAAGAGGAAAGCCCCTTTTTGTTTACACATCTCCTCAAATTCGGATTTATTCTTATGCTCTCTCAAAAATTCCTTTTATGTTAAGTTAAGTTTAAGGAAATAGCAAGGGTGTGAAGGAGAAAGACTTTCACAGATTTTGTTCCTTTGCACTTCAAGAAAAGTCGAGCTGGGTAAAGGTGTAAGTGGTCATTTCATTTTATAGTTAAGATTTTTTGTTAAAAAGTATGAATGAATTGGTATTTCCAGGTATGATGCTTTAGCACTACTATAGTTTGAATGATCATTCTCCGACTCCACATGTTATGATAATTCTATAGAAATTGTATTTTGCCGAAAATTCATCTACTTGCGACAGTATGAATCTATAGTTTAAATTTTCTAATTTGATAACGAAATGACCAATGATATATATTGAATTTCAAACTCAAGGGTTAATTCCCTCCCTACAGAATGATTTGATTTGCTTGGGACGTGGATGATGGTAGATGAAGATGCAATGTGCTATGGAGAAGTCGATGACTTAATGTTTTTATTCAATTGTGAAACGTATGAATAGATTTCTATGAACATCATTTATGGTACTATTTTAAGAAGATTTTTATATATTAGTTATATTTAAAAGTAGTTATATTTAATAGAAATTAACGTACAAGTTACCGTTCATCACAAAAATGTGAGCAATAAGATTTAGTATTGCTATTTTTAAAATTTTAGCTTCTATCCTTTTAAAATTTTAGCTTCTATCCTTAACTTAAAAAATTCTTAACTCAATCATTATTTGAAATTTTTTGGACGAAACTAGCGGGGTTTGATACCATAATGGGTTTGCTACTGAATAAATTTAAAATCTTGCCAATCCAATATTTGTAGAATTTTGTATATTATTTTAAGTAAACTACAATAGTTTATCTTCCAAATCAAGTTGCTGTTGGATTTTGAAAAATATTTTAGTGCCATATATGTCATCGAAAGAAGTCAATTTTTGGATATGTCACTTACCTTGTGAAATAGAAAAATAAAATAGCTTAGTTTCCTACATTCTCTTAAAATTTCCTTAAGTTTCGATAATGATAACTACGTAAACGAATTAAATTTGGCACTTACCTTGTGAAATAGAAAAATAAAATAGCTTAGTTTAATTTACTGTTTAATGATTTGCGCACATGAAAAATTTATTTAAAACCTTTTATTTAATTGGTAAACACATGCATGACATTGTCCATGTAATAAAATAAGTAATATATACTGATAAAAATATATTGTTTAAAAGAAAAAACATAATTCTTAAGCAAATTGTTAAATTAAATTTTTATGTTTTCTGCTAAAATATAGTTAATTACTAAGTCTACAGATAAGGTACAATTATTCTAGAGATATCTTGGTCTATTCAGGCCGGAGCATTAAGCTTATCCTCCGACTAGATATCGGTCATTGTGGTCGACTGCAATTAGTATGGACAGTTCCTTTGTTTTTGACCCCATTATCCTATTTGAAGATTTTGACAAATGCAGACTTTTCTTAAGTAGTTTTCAAGGTAAATGATGTTTTGAAAATATGATCTAAGTTCCATAATTTTGAAATCAATTATACTTTTAATCAACCATTTTATGGAAGTGATAATCAAAATAACTTTTAGTGCACAAAATGATTTTTGAGATTTTATCATTAATTGATAAAGACCAAAGTAGTACCTTTATATTTGAATTTAGAAATCTAATCTTTGATCTTGATTCGAACTTTGGCTCGCTGGCTCTCATTTTGATCTTTTTTTGACATTTGGCTCGTAAGCTCTTGATCTTGATCTTGATCTTTCTTTGACAATTCTCATTTAAGATCTTTTCTTGGAGGACTTGCATTGAATGTGTGAATTCAATCTTGACCCTTTTCATGAATTTGATTTTGATAGTCTTGATTTTGTTCTTTCGACGACAATCGATCAGTTTATCATTGGATGCTTTGAAAACTATAATCACTTTAAATTAAATTGTTAGTGAACAAGATGAATTTGTTTATTATAGTCAAAACTTTAAGGTTATAATCATCCATAGGTCAAGCCATATGATAAGTTAGCATAATAGTGCTTGAAACATAAACAACGCTGAAAGAAATAATTATAATAGTTGCTTTCTTTGGCTTAGGGCATTCCTGAGTAAAATGACCTAGCACTTGATAGTTGAAGCATTTCAGCTTGCTTTCATCTTTCTTCTTTCCAAACCACTTTCCCTTTTTGTTTTTGGATTTGTTTTTTTTAGGTCCATGTCCAGCTTTTTTTCCTTTCCCTTTCTTGTCATTGATCCAGTTCTTCTTATACTGCCCAAAGCTTTTGCTGAACTAGGCTCAACCATAAAACAATGTTCCAGAGATTAGCTACACCAAGGTGCTCAACTTCTAGTTCCACGTAGCAGACAGCATTAGCAAAATATTTTGATGCTATCATTATGAGTCAGATGGACTTTCAAATGTTTCCAATTATCAGAAAGAGGAGATCAAAGCTTGAACTTGCTGCTCATCAGAGAGTATGTGACTAGCCGACTTCAACTACCTAATCATAGTAGACATGGTCCTTACATGTTGTGAGATGTTGTGATTAAGAGGTTTCTTGTAAGTGTCAAACTTAATAATAGTTGTCTAAGTCTAGTCAAACTAGTACCACCATATTTCTCTTTTAAATATGTCCAGATGTCATGAGATGTCGGGAACTGTTCACTCTATTGTCCACAATGAAATTTACAAAATCGCACGAGCAATGGAATATTTCTTTTTCCATGTGTGGTAAGTTTCCCGATCCCTTCTCTGTTGAGCAGTTTGACCTATCCCTAGGTCTTCCATTACATGGTTAATGCCTTCAAAGCAATCCTGGTCCTCTAGCATAAACCAAATTTTACGGCGCCAAGTGTTATAGTTATTGCCATTCAATTTATAAAGTGTCAGGTATGATATTCTTAGATGCCATAATATGCCAAAATTTTAGAGACAATCATATAAATGTCCATTTATAGACACATCATTTTGCACTCATGCAAATTAAGTTCTCCAATAATTTAACACTAGACACGGAATTGAAATGTCACTAAGTTCCCAATTGTCGTCCATTGTCCTAATGTTTTATTATCGTAAAATTAATCTCATAGAACAAAATATAAGTCATAGGTCAGAATTACTTAAACTCTTTCAACACTTAAAACTTTCACTAAATTAAACAATTAAGCATGTATAAAGTGAGCAAGACATTTTGATTATGTGTCAAATATAAATCACAAAATTAATATGTACATGCAATCATATTAAGTTTCTTTATACAACTACAAAACATAAAAAATTACATAAATATAGTTCGACAATTTGAACTAAATGCGTAGATAAATTGATTATAAAATTCTCATTTTCTTTATTTCATTTCTTCATCAAAATCCTGATCGGATAGCTATAGGCTGGACGTGATGAATTATCTCGAATTTCAATAGCTCTATCATGCCAATGTTTTGGAAGAGTTCTCATTAGATGACACATACTCTCCACCTCACATATAGGCTGTCCCAAATGTCTCATTTCTAGATGCATTGTTTCGAGATATTTTATGTAGTGTTGTACAAAGTTATGGCATGGATTTACTTTATGGCTTCGATAAGTATGTAATTTTTCAACACGTTCCATGGCTTGTGCTTTATTAACATCTTTTCTAAGGATGCTAAAAGTGTGCATAGATCCCGCCATATCTCATCAAACACAAAAATTTGAAACTAACTACAATGGATCACATAACTTAATCAAAGCCCCCACAACTCATGAAAGTATGCAAAACATAGTAATTTAAATACTTTTGAGGTATTTCTCATCTTTTTTGAAAAAATGAGAGCAATTCAATAACTTCCATTAGTCAAATATCGATTAATAAATATTTTTGATTTTATGAAAAGAAATTAGAATTTAATCAATCTTAAAAAATGTTTTTAGTGCTTTTTAAAAATTTATTTTAAGGATTAAAAAAATATTTTTAATTATCTAAAAATTAATTTAATTATACCAAAAAATTGAGAATAATTCAGGGACCAATCTACAATTTTCAGGAATGATTTGGATCCTACACTTGCCCTCACGTGTGAGATCAATCTGTATTTTTTTTTTAAAATTTAAAAATCCGGGAGTTAATTGTTTCAATAATCATCCAACTTATATTATTGTCACGGTTTACTCACTAAACTTTAAAATGCTTTACAGTGTTCACCAAACTTTATCCCTTTGCACTCCATCATCACTCTAAAAAAATCCTTTACTTTATTTGCTGATGTAGTTAACGGAAATCTAACCTGGCATGTTAAGGCTGTTAAAAAAATTACAATTCAATAAAATCATTGCTTCATTATTCATTAAACTTTTACTTGGTCACAATTTGCTCATTGAACTTTAAAATGCTTCCTAATGGTCACTCATCTTTGAGATGTTCTATTCCATCCATCATCTACCATGTTTCATTCCCTTCATTTCTAATGCTCACATAGAAATTCAACATGGTAAGTTACAAATGTTAAAAAAATTACAACTCAAGAAAATTATCAACTCACCAACATCATTAAATGTTAAGTGTGACTTTCATGGCATCATAAACTTTTTTATAACCAACAAAGTGTCCCAATGTTTCTTTTAGAAATATCAATTTTCAAATTCGAACGTTTACTGTGCGAAAAATAGTTTTCAATCTAAATATGAAAATTTGAAGCATCACTTGTTCGATTGGAAATTGATTTGTGAAAATGCATTGCTATATTTCACCACTTTAACATCTAATTGCATCTAATTGATCATATGTGATCTTCGATTTTCATTTTGTATTTCAATCATACTTTGCCTATGTTTTACCATTTTCTCATTCATTGTCTCCAATTCCATCAATTTGATTGATCTTTATCTAACAAACACAATATATATAGCATAAAGTCACGATTCATTAAAATATCCAACAAATACTCTAATTTGAAGGCCTAAATGAGTGTAACATAATGCATTTTAGGGTTGAAATTGGGGACGCCTTGTTGGATTTTAAAGAAGTTCGGCATGAAAGTCACATTTCACATATGATAACTTTTTGGGAGTTGATGGTTTGGTTGAGTTGTAATTTTTTTGATGATTGTACTGACCATGGAAATTTTCGTACAATAAATTAGCAACAAAGTGAACGAAATATGGCGGATAATGGATAGAGTGCAATATCTCAAAGATCAGTGACCATTGGGACGTATTCTAAAGTTTGATAAGTAAACTAGGACCTAGAATAAGTTGGATGAGTAATGAAACAATACTTTGGTTGAGTTGTAATTTTTTTAAGGCTTTAACTTGCCATATTAGATTTTTGTTCGCCACGTCAGCAAATAAGATAACAGATTTTTTAGGGTGATGAATGAAGTACAAAACGGACAAGGTTTAGTGAGCATTTTGAAGTTTAGTGAGTAAACCGTGACTATGGTATAAGTTGGGTGATTATTGAAACAATTAACTCAAAATCTGGAGCACGTCCGGCGTGCCCCACCCATGCACACATGTAGTGCGTGTACTCTATGCGCCGGCTCCTTGATTTTAGAAAAAAACTTTGTTTGATCCATTTGATCAATTTTAACGTTCCGAGTTCACTTGTGTGGTCAAATTTTACAACTAAGAATGTGTTTGGAACACAAACAGACCTTATCGAGATTGATAATAGCAAAAATGTACTGGTCATCTTCTTAAAATTCCATGCAAATTCTAGTGTTTTAAACAAATTTTGGAAGGCCATAACTTCTTCAATGTAAGGTCGAAATTAATGATCTTTATTCCATTGAAAAGGTCTTGAGAAGATCTATCAACCAAACCAAATGAGTTTCGAATTTTACAAATAGGGTTTGATTTTTCTCTCAAAGTACAAGGCCAAATAACATGAAATTTTGCCAACATGTTTTACATGCTATCATGAACACGTGGAATAAATTTCATGAATGTATATAAAAAATTGTCACTAATGGTATTCATGCTTTGGAAGAAAACCAACTTCCATGCATTTTGATCATTCAAACCCATTTTTAGTATGTGATTGGGCAACAAAACAACCTAGATAGTCTCTAATACCAATGTAAATCGCACTTGATGCATTTATGACTGAAGTTCAAGTGGTAAAACTTACATGAAATCTCAAAACAAAGTTGAATTATTTACATTTGATTTGCTTGCTTTCCACACCATCTTGTACCCGCTTCTTAGTTAGAAACTCAATTACGAATGAAGGAGTTTGATGTTCACAATACAGGAACCAAATTTGAGATGTTATTTTTCTGAAATCAAGCCACAGACCTTGTCTATATTTCTCTATACGAAAAAACCTGAATTTGCATTATTTTCATTTGTCATGGGTGTAGTGGAAGTTATGTGGAGGTTATCGATGGTGGGAAGTTGAATTTAAAATTTAGCCCTTGTTTGGCACCCATTATAACGAGATTTTTTAATATATTTTGGAATAATAATTTTTTTGAGAATGTATGGTTAGAAAAGAGTGAAAAGTTTTTTATTTTATGTGTGATATTATTTTATTAGAGAAATGTATGGTTGAAAAGAAGAGAGAAAAATTATATTAAAAATTTTAAGGGGCCTAACAGGGTCTTCATATTTAACTCATCCCTCCAAAAACCATTTCATGGAAATTTGGTCGGGTCGACCTGTTGGAAGAATACAACATATTTTATTAAATTGTATATCAACAAGAATTAAATAATTTGGAATATAGTTAACATACAAGTGTTTTAGAAGTTACCTTTGTAGCGTGCTTTAAAAAAATTAAAAAATTCTTTTGATCTTTGATCTCTTTGATTCCACCTTCAAGCCTCCTTATTTGATTTTCTTAGCTCTTCTTCAAACCTTTTGGCCTTCTCCAGTGTTCTTCAAGAAAAAAATAACTGTAGAGATTTTTCTTTTTGTCTGTGGGCACAAGAAATTTATTTTTCATATATTAATTAAACCCATAAGAGAATGTACGTGTCTACATAGATGGATTTGATTCACAAGACTTTCAATCCCAAAAGAACTCTATCTTCTGATTGGATAAAATTCTTCAACAAAAAAGGAATATTTTTTGTATTTATCCAAATCATAACCACCATATCTAAATGTCACATGCTTGACACATTTTGGTTTAATTAATTTATATATATTTCTATAGTTAATAATAAATTATAACTTTTATAATTTATTCCGGTTCTTAATTTTTTGAAGCCACTGAAGGGACCAAACGGACCCAATTAAATCAAGCTCCAATAAATTAATGTTGACCCGGTCAACTCTTGATCGGTCTAGATAATTTATTAATCAAGTTCTATTCCACTAAAAGAACGTGATTGCACTCTTAATTTAATTGAAATTACTGGAGTTACAATAATTATATCCTCTGATAAATTGCTCTTACGTATTACCCCCGTTAATCACGTTGAATATTTGGAATTGGGTGAAATGACCAAAATGCCCCTTTTCCAAATAAACATTAAATCCTCAATCCCATTTTCTATTTGACAGTTCCATGTGATTACATCACAATATTAATTCAACAATCATGTCGAATTACTGAGCTCAGATCTAACTGTTCATTAGAAAATCTCTTGAGGTCATGATCATGCTTATTATATAGATTACGGATTCCATATTGTGAATATATGTTCTCTAATTGTTTCACTTTAATTCCCAAAGCATCGAGATTTCGATTAGCAATTTAATCTCACTCATTGATACCTCAAAAAACTTCAAGTTAGTAATCAAAGTTCATTATTTGCTCAGGATTAAGGTACTACGTACAATAGTCAAGTGAAATTAAATTCAAGTGGTCAATTCCATAAATTAATTTCACGTGGTCCAGTCCAATACATTCCAAAACGTACAATCAATTTTATTACTAAAGTCAAGATCAACTTTAAATAAAATTGAGACAATCTTATCAAAATAATGTATTCGTCTTTATTTACCGATTGTAGACAATAAACTTCAGATCAAATTAGAAATCAAATCTTTCTGTGTTTAACAACTTAAACACTTAATTTATAATATCAAGTCGATCCATGAACAAAATTCAAGCTCAAATTAATATAAACAATTTATTGGAAAAACAAATTATTATCTTTTGTTTCAAAAATGTCACGAGTAAAAATAAATTTATTCGAAGGGCTAAAATCAAACTAACACAGTCCACGTGGGCGACCCATTTCAAACAACAATGCCAACCTTTCCTACTCATGCTATTGTGGCTAGCTGGCAAGCTATGGAAGGCATGTGGTGTTTATGGCATCGCACCCTTAGTCTATACGTTTTTTGCTCATTACTACATAAAATTAAAGGATAGAGATCTTGACCTGGTATGATGTCTTTTATCTTGTGACAAGTATCTTTGATCTTTTGCCATTTTTTCATTAAACGTATAGATTGTCATCGTAATTACTATTATTTAAGTAATTGTTTGATATGCTTACAACTCCCTTAATATGTGCACTTTGTTCTCCTAGAAGGATCAAGGTCACGATGTATACATAGCCTCGGATAGCATCACCCGATGGTTAATGAGGTTTTCCCAATGGATGACCTCGATCAAAAATATGTTGAGACTTATTGAGGCGTCAACCACTCCGAATGACCTATCAGAACTTTCATCATTGATTAGGACATTATCTTAGGTGAGGTAGGGTTTGCTTAGGCGGGGCTTCCCGTTTCTTCTTCTGTTGCTATGCCCTTCCCATATGAGACAACCCCTTTAGTTTAGCCACTCCCCCTTTCCAGTGGTTTGGCTCCCTTCACTGACCACCTCATCATCCATACTAGGACTCATTTGTACTAGGTATTAATTTGGGACATCCAATGTAAATTTCTCTAAAATTTCAAAGTTTTCTTTTTCTAGAAAAAGAACAAGAGAATTTGGATTCTCTCCATAACAAGGACTAACATGCATATTAAACCAACCACAAATGTTTATATGAGATCACAAACTCACAATAGTTTCATTGAAGCAATGACTAACATTGAAAGGGTGCCCTACCTAAGATCCTAATTGAGAATTTACCGTAATCTCTGACAACTTTATAAATCCTTTTTGTTTTGTTACGAAACAGTACAAAGATGTGGGGTCAAGCTGCAATTACTGTCTCTTATCCCAAAAAGTGTAAAGAATTGCTTGGGATTTGGTTTACTAACTAATACCTCGTTTGTTTTACATTAATGTAAGAATGAGAATGAAGAATATAGTCGTTGCGAGTCTCACACGAGATAAAAATTCAAATATGGTAATTTGATGTGATGAATAACGGTCATATTTTTCATTTTAATGGCCAAATAATGTGAAACAAACTGAGGCTAAAGCTAAGTCTTGAACAAAGTGTAAAGAATTGCTTGGGATTTGGTTTACTAACTAAAGCAAAGTCTTGAACAAAGTGTAAAGAATTGCTTGGGATTTGTGTAAAGAACTGCTTGGGATTTGGTTTAAGATGAAACTTAGAGCTTTAAAAAGAGGAATTCATAGTCAGGCGATAACTCGACAAGTCAAGTTATCGCGCTTCAATCAGGCAAGTTTGTGAATACATATATCGATTTCTATATGTTGATTCATCTATTTATATGTTCCTGAAGAAAATATATGTTAAAATTATTGGAGTTCAAAATTTGAAATATAATATTCTATTTTGGATTGATATTGATGAATTTTGAGATGTATATATCATGCAGAGAGTATGTTTTTTATGTGTGTTTCTATGTGTTCTTTAGATTTCGAATTGTATTGAACTTGCGTTTGATAGTATAGATTTGATCAATTGAGTTAAAATATTGAAATTAAAAAAAAAATCATTTTATTCTAATTTAAATTGATCTTTGATGAATTTTGGTCGAAAAATCAGCTCATTTCTGTATAGGTTCAAGACAATCTGATGAGTTGTTTGACAGTAAAGAATCATTTCATTGTAATTTGATTTGATTTTCCATGCAAAATAGAGTGTATTTGTTTATCTGAATTTGAAGAGCTAAATTCACTCCTTATTTTGAATTGTCGTTTAATGCAATATCAACTGTCGTTTCCCGTTTCACTTTCGTCTTTACTAATTTGGGACTCGAAATACACGCACTTTGCTTTGTCAGTTTTGTCTATTTGACAATATATAATTATTTTGTCAACTAAATAGGAAAATGATATATTTTAAATGGAGATGTGAATAGTAAATTTTTCTTTTCTTTTTTTAGGAAAATATAATAATTTAATCGATCATAATATATGTGCAATCGGAGTTGACAACCACACATATGAGAGGGGTCCACGATGAATAAAAAAACCTTGACCCCCCTCGTGTGAGGAGGTTAACCGGGGTTGTCAACTCTGATTGTATTACTAGCAAAATTTTAATTTAATTGAAGATGGAATCTTCTCTTAGATTGCTAACTTGGACCTAAGAATGGGCCCTGTTTGGAGTTCTCGATTTTTCATACACTTCACATGTTTGTTATGATAAATTATTGAATTAAGTTAATTGTATACCTATGGCATACAATTAGTTTGACACCCTTTATGGTGTCAAAATTGAGGTCATTAATTTGAATAATTATTGTTAAAATTAATGATGAAATTATGTGACATATTTAAGAGTGTAAACAAAGCTGTCAATTACGGTTTAAGTGTAGCAAACTATAAATTAGTTCAAAAATGGTAGTGTGGCAGTCCTCATCCTCGTCCCAATTCCAACTTATGGGGAGGGGAATGGGCAAGGAATCATCCACATTCTCCCCCGGGTATTTTCAATTAATTAATTATTTAAAAATATAATTTCATTTAAAAACATAAAAATTACATATTTTTCAAAATTTAGTTTATATAATATTTATGTTGGCGAGAACTTTGTTCTTCAATCTTGACTTAGGACAAGAAATTTTGCCCCCGTCGTCTTATCTCGACTATCTGACATATAAGGAAAATCTTATCCCAGTTGGGACATGGCATTGTCGAGATTTGAGGTGGCCAGGTTTTCCTTAAATTATATATAAACATAATTATGAAATATCGGAAAATGTTTATTTCTTATTTTTCTCGACTGTGTCTAATTTAATACCAAGAACTTGATATTGTAATTGTTAGGCCCCTTATGATGAGGCTTCAGACCACCACCACGTGGTAGCTAGCTAGTAAGCTAACAATCCCACTCTCTACACCATCATCCTACTTGGTCGAGGCGAGACCATATATAAGGTAGCCAATGTCACGTATCATTTTAGCTCAGATGCCATGAAGAGGTCCAAGGCAAATAGCCTCCTTAATGACAAAAGGCATCTACCACTTCACCTCTTTCAAGAGATCATTTGTGCAAGAATTTCATACAATTAATTGATGTAACATCTCTATAGCACATGCATAAAGATCAAATCACCAATCTATGTTTTAGAGCTCAGGGCTAGGTACTTGGGTGGCCACTTTTCGAAAACGCTAAATGTTCGTTAGCCTATGACTAACAGATTGATACCTAGCAAGAAACACCTCTAACATCTGATAAGGCCACATATCTTTCCATCAAACGGTCAGTATTCCACCTCTTCTACTATAAAAGCTCATACTTAGTGTCATTTGAAAGTAATGAAAATTTACGCACTCGAACGTAATTTTGATCTCTCTCTCTCTCTCTCTCTCTCATATTTTTACACATCTATACACTAGCATAGGTGTCTGAACACTTTCGTAGCTCATGTATCAAGCATGTCCCACATCCAATATATTTCTACCATCAACTAACTTGATAGTCAGAGCGTTCTAAGCCCCTCCCTCACTGAAGAGGATCATGTGCCCTTAACAATTTGTCCAATTGTTTAGGAGCTACATTACTAAACGTGAGTGAAGCTAGCCAAGTTGGAGGTGTAAAATCCAAGGTCAACAATAATGTTAGTCGATCATAATTGTTTATTCCATTCAGATGGGGCTAAGCTCAACCTAAAGACTCATATCGCTAGAAAGTAATATCAACAGAAGGGAAATAAAGCATAATAAAGTTTCGTGCTTTATTTTTGCTTTTTATTTCTTTATTATAAGAGAATCTTTTTTCAAGTGAAAGTCCACTTTGCTATATTTGTGTCTTTAATAATATATAATTTTATCTAAAGAACATATTATAATCATAATTTTATTAAAAAGGTTATAAGACTTTTTTATTCTCCTCTAAATAATATTAAAAATAAATATAACATCTGTTGACCTATGTTAAGGCAAAGACTTTGGGGTGATTTTGTGGAATACCCGTCCAGAGAAGAATCATGGCTGATTTTGTGGTGGTAGAACTACCATCCAATTTAAATGCTATCTTAGGACGACCCATACTCGATGAGTAGATGTAGTTCGCGAAGATCAAGCTGACGTTTGATCTGCAACATTAACCTGCCTAGCTCAGGGGTACACATGTTCTGCAAACGGTAGTACGACAAATCCAAGGATCGGTTGGAAAAACTCATCTCAGCTAAGGTTGTAAATAGATTGGATCTTCCCAAATTCGATCCGTTAAGAATAATTCTCTAATCCGATCCAGTAATCCGACAAATATTTGATTATTAAATCCATATCCAATTTGTTATATTATCGGATATCCGATCCGATAACCCTATCTAAAATTTATAATAATAAAAAAATTTATTAGTCAACTTCTAATCCTTAAAATTAAAAGATATAGATAGCTTTTTATCCAATTCTTGGTCCACATATTCATAGATTGTAAATTTTATGATATTCTAGTGAGTATCAAATGTGGGAAGTTAGAAGTTGTGAATAATGAAAGTAACTCCAATCGTTGGCTCCTTTGGTTGTTTAATTTATAAAATAAATTAATTATTATTTTCATCTTATTTTAATTAATGAAAAAATTAAATCTCTTCAAAATTTTCAATTAACAATATTATACTGTTATCTAATATTATTTATTATTTGAAAATTATATGTAAAGTATAATAAAAGTTTCAAAATGGAAAAAATTATGTGTAATAAATTATACTATAATATATAGAATATATTATGTTATTACAATAAATTGGATTAGATTATTATCACATCGGATTGACCTATATCTATATTTGCTTCAATTAGTAAATGGATTATCAGATTCGGATCTTGATCGGTTATCAGATTGAGACCCTAAATCCATCCCCATTAATTTAATCGAATTTGGATCAAAATCCAATCCATTAACAACTCAAATCTTAGCTGACCTGATTAAGATAAGGATTACTCATAAACATTACGGAAGACCTGAGAATAGTTGCCCAGCAGCCAAAGCCAAGGAAACAAACTCACGTCCTTCCATAGGTGTTCTAATAGTGGACATATTGATAGCCGGTGTAATCATTCCCTGGGTTTTGGTTGATACTGCACCTCTCTCACCATTTTGTACATCAACACACTAAAATAGATGGGAATTCCACTTCATTTTTTGCAACCCATACCCAAATATAGTTCTCGAATAAAAATGGAGCCTCAACTATGGCAAAACGACAAATCAAGCTCCCTGTCAAGGTCGGCAACGTTTTCCACTGAGCTCACGTCGATACTGAGTTTATAGTGTTCGAATTTGCCTCACCTTATGATCCACTCATGGGACAGGCTTTACTGTTCGACTTGAAGGCCATTTCGTCGGTGTATCACTACTAATTATCCACTTCCTATGGTCAGGAGAGATCAAAGAAAATAAATAAGCTGTTGAAGAATGTCATTTTATTCACTACCATTCAAAAATTAGAGTTCACCATATCTCAATCCAGTATGGCGTAAATATGGCCTACCTGGTAGAGCCTAACCTCAGCTCATTGGATCCCAGAATTAAGCTAAAAGACAAAGGTGTAGAACCCGTTGAGGAACTAGGTCAGCTTGGAATATATCCCCGAAAGAGCTGCGAATTGGACACAAACTGCAACAACCATCAGGTCTGAACCTATAAAATTCCTTAGCAATAACTTGGACGTGTTCGCCTAGAGCAATAAGGATATGGAGGGGATCGATCCAAAGATTGTTCCTCACAGGCTCAATGTAGATCCTATAATCTAACCAAAACAGAAAAGACAGAGAGCAGTCAATGTCGAAAGATATGAAGCCCTACTTAAAGAAGTGGAGGCAGCAGATTTATCAAAAAGGCGAGTTATCCCAAATGGGTTGCCAATCCAGTTCTGTAAAGAAGATCAATGGAGATTGGAGACTTTGTATAGATTTTACCGACCTCAAAAAAGCTTTTCCTAAGGATAGTTTCTCATTGCCAAGGATTGATCAAATGGTCAACGCTATAGCCGGGCATAAGCTCCTTAGCTTCATGGATGTCTATTTCGGCTATAATTAAATTTTCATGCACAAACCTGATTAAGAGCACCCCTTATTCATAATCGACCGATGCCTATGTTGCTACAAAAGGATGCTGTTTGGTCTCAAGAATGCTAAAGCAACATACCAAAGGCTCGTAAATTCAATGTTTGCCCAATAGATCAACAAAACCATAGAAGTTTTTCTTGGAGGAATTTTGTGAATAGTGATGCCAAAATAAGTATAATGATGGTTTGTAAATTCGTGCCGAAAATTGGACAGAGTAACGGCAAAGAAGACACAAACAAGAAGAAGAAGAAAGTAGGGACAAAGCCGAGGCAAGAGTTGGACTCTTTGTCCTTAAGTCGAATTTGCCCCGCAACGGTGCCTACGGATTTCGGCAATCGACTCCCAAGATACAAAGGCTACACTTGTGTTTGTAGCACTCCAAAACACAAGTACAACGAACCAAATTTAGGCTTATGTACTCCAAGGATGAAATGAAGGAAAAATCAAAATAAATGAAATGATTTTGATTTTGGATAGAAGAGAGGATGAGAAATGTTTTGCATATCAAATTGTGAGGAATAGGACACCCAAAGGGTCCTATTTATAGACCATGAAAGGGTGTGGACGAAATGGTTGAGGCCAAACCATGCACCCTTTCCAAACAATGCACCTTTATGAAAAGGTGTCTATGCACCTTTATGAAAAGGTCGATCCCCGTTTGTGCGCCCCGAAGCGGCGAAGTGGCAAACAATTTTGCCTAAGCAGATTGAGTTGAGCTTTTGAGTATTTGGCCGAAGTCGATACGAAGTCACTTTAATCGATTTTCAATTCTCGATTTATTTAACCAATATCCAACAGTTTTGATGGTATGAATCATTAATTTAGGGTCTAATTACCACTACTTAGAATACTGCTAAATAGCATTACGCTTGAAAATTTCAATTTATATTTTCTAAAATTTAAGACTTGAACAACAATTGGGGAGCTATTTGTTGTATTTATCAGTTAAAAATTATTTAATGTAAGAATGGGACCGAAGTTACTTGTGAAATAATTAGTCAGAGTTGAACATGTATTGTATGTCTTTCTGAAATACTTTATAAATGCTATAAAAGTAATATTTGATACCAATTTGTTAGGAGGATTTGATAAGTTTCAAACGAACTAAAAAAAAAATAAAATAAATTAAACACCTATTAAAATTTTTAGATACATAAATAGAAATAAATTCAACCATAATAACTCTAGATTTATTTAGATTGAGATTCATTAAGTCTGGATTAATGTGAATGTTAATTAATTGAGAATTATTATTATGAAATTCACACATAACAAAGATTTTGTAGTATTTATTACAAATTGAAAAATGAAAAGTAAAGTATTATTGAAATAATTGAATTGTGTAGGATTAAAGTTGTCCAAAAAATTATTCTCACTTGATGTGATATTTAATATATTATATATTAATGTATTTACTATTATTTTCGATCAACAAAAGTATTATTTAGGTAATTAAATTTTTAACAGTTAGTCAAACATGTACAATTAGGTTTGAAGCATTTAATCGAGCACTAAAATCAATTCCATTTGCATAAAACTTCAAAGTTTCTTGTCACATTGTTATCCGAATCTCATTTTTCATTCTGTTTGTCCGAAACTCCAGAACTCTCGTAAGGAACAATTCGTTCAGCCATGGAAAAAGAAACATTGACAAGTGATGCAATACCAGTGGTTAATATTGCTGAGCAGGACGAGATAAATATCATCAATTCACCTAAGGTAAATTTTATTTTTTGTAACTATGCAAGTGTGTATGAATAATAGAAGAATCTTGATGGAGAATCAATATTTTGGTTTTGATCTTGAATCAACGACATCAATTCTTGTGTAAATTGTGGAAGTTCACCTTTTCAAGATTATTAATCAATTCATATAATATTTAGACCTTAGAACGTGTACAGCAAAAGTAAAAGTAACAAATCACTTTTTAATTATTTCTAGATGGTTAATCAATCACGTCAATTAATCATATGTTGAATTACTACAATTTGTAATATGAAAGCAATAAAGAACACCAAATTAATCATGGAGAAAACCCTTCGCAAAGAATCAAAAACTCCAGGCACTTTGCCAAGCAATAATCCACTATAAACGAAACAACTTACAGTATGGTTCAGACCCGACTAATCCTTAGTCCCCAGACCTTATTTTCCTGTAGTCACCTTTAATCCTACTGGACAGTGTGCTCCTCACACTAGATCCCTGCTCTTGGAATATCACCTTAGCCCTGCTCCTCACACCAGCTCTTAACCCCTAATAGTTACCTTAGCTCTCCTAGATTGCATGTCTTTGCACCAGCTCCCAATCCTTGGTATTGGTTATCTCCGATGGATTAAATAGTTTGGTGTTTGATCAAATGACTTCTGTGTTTTGATCTTGTGGTTTTATATGAAGCAATATGACTTGATCAACAAAATATGTTTTGGAAGAATTTTTGGATCAAATAATATGTGGTGGTTGAATTTTGGAATCAATGAATGTTTTGGATCATCAAAGAATTTATCTCTACGGAATAAATACGATTCAACACATTTTGGGACATATGGTTATATATTTATACTAGAGTTGTTTTGGATTGATTAGGAGTGAAAAATCCTGTTTAAAACAAACTGGAAGTTATTGGAATCGAACCATTGCTTGAGCGCCAAGTGGGCGGCCAGTGAGCACCGTCTTAACAGTCGTCGGTATTTTTATCATAAGTTTCTTTCCCGATGTCTGATTGAGATTATTCAAAATGCGTTGGAAAGTAACTCAAAAGGATACAATTCTTCTAGAATGGAATTCTCAAATTCGAATATTTTCTATGTAAATTTGTTGCAAGTTATGAATGAGAATTTGAAACATAACTTCTACTAATTTTTGACACTCTTTAAACTTCAAATTGTATTCCATTAATCATTTGTAATCTTCTTGAACATCTTGAACTCCTTCAATACCTATTCTATCAACCCCCAATTATTTAACTTTAATTACAACTCAAATAACCTAAATTTTGGTTACAGATAAAACAAATTATAAATAGGAGAGCTAACAAAGTGTCTTCAATTTCTTGCTTGCTTGATCTTCTCTCTCAAAATTGTGATTAGGCCTCTTGTTCTTGATGAATTTTGTGATATGAATGTGTATTAAGAGGCTAAAGAAAGATCCCCTAATGCTTTGTTCAAGTTCTATATCTATAGGAGGCAAAATTAGGTAAAGAAACTCCCGACAATTGGTTTACGGAAGAGTTGTATTGAAATAAGGAAATTGATTCCTACTTTGCCGAATTTTGCCCATGCGTGGAGTTGTTCATGTGCCTCAGGTTGTGTGAAAGGATGACCTCTATGCTTGGGGTTAGGTAGATCTGAGAAGTTGCCAACACTTTTGTCATATATTTCTCGTCCGATATCAAATGAGGCAATTTAAAGTACATTAGAAATCTAACTCAAGGGGCTACAATTATTCTAAAAATATGATATTTCTATTTCGAATATTTATTATACAAAAAAGAAATTTCAATCTAAGGCTGAAAATCTAGAGCATAACTTGTGCGACTAGAAATTGATTTGTGAAAAATATTTTGACAATATTTTACTCATTTGACTTCCAATTACATCAAATCACTGATCTCTAGTCAGCGTTTTGTAGTCTGAATTAATTGAATATTTGAGCTTTGATCCTCAAACTTTAAAACCCCTTTCGCTACTTTTGTCCAATTTCATCATTTTGCATTGAGTTTTACCTTACAAATTAAATAAATACTTAATTAAGTCACAATTCATTAAAATTCATGACAATTAATCTCATTTAACGGCTCAAATAGTTGTACAACACACACTTATCACATAACAACTAGAAGTTTATAATATGTATTTAACCTAATTAAACACACAAATATTTAGTATGTTCCCCCGAAGAATACTTTAAATCCCTTGCAATAAGCACAATATAGTATCTCAAATCTTCTTCAATGCTTTCAAGAACTTCAAGAATACTACAAATTTTTTATTTTTTTTTATTTTTTTATTATCTCTATTTAATGTGTAGGCACTAATGAATGAATAATTTTTATCAATCATGATCCATGTCTAGGCCTTTTTTTGGAATAAATGAATTTCGCAATAATAATTTTTTAAAAATGTGCAGTTAAAAAGTAGGAAAAGTTTGAAGTCACATATCCTTTTTCTCCCCCCACAAGTCTCCTTTTATCACAACATGTCCGTTTTCTAAAACGATGTATATGGACATATGGATGTCTACATTCATTGTAATCATTCTAGTAATGAAAATATTACGTAATGTGTTTATATTAATTCTAGATATTAATTGTGTAATCCTCGTTAAATTATAACTCTTTTGGAAACTAACGAAGGGACTTGAGTGGACACAGTTAATTTAAGCTTCAATTAATTTATTCTTGTAACAGTCATTTCTTGACTGTTTAAGATTAATCAATTAGTTTCGACTCTATCAACTAACGATCGAAATCATATTTTTAAATTAATTGAAACAATTGAAGCTTTTAAATAATTAATTCCTATTGACATGTCATTAACAATTTGTCTCTCTCAGTTGATAAAATAATTATAAGTGACTCTTATAATCAGTCACTTTTATTTTTTATATAATATCAGACGTTCCATTATAAATACTAGAGTAACTCGTTATTGATTATGCCCCAGTTTGATACAAATTAAATTCTTTAATCCAGGTTTTAATTTATGTCAGAGTCAATAAGTAATTGTAATCATATATTTTATAGAACCCGCAACTTTTAAACATCAATTTCATCAACATTTATCAAAATTTATTAACAATCTAATTTTTATCTCCACCAAACAGAGGCTATATATTTAATCTCACTCTTTGTTACCTCAAGGAACTCGAATTAGTAATTAACGTTCACAATTCCTTCAAGATTTAGAAGTATGTTTGATTGTCTCAAAACGACCAAGCTTGTCTCGTAATGACCAAGCCTTGTACCTAACCGTTAACTTACATACTATTCGCTGTAGGAGAGTCTGAGCGCATCTTACCCCTCATGGGTCTATGTCGTGTCCCATAGAATTCAAACTTAAATCCTCTATCTTATGCGAGATTGAAGTTGAATTCCGATAATGACCCGAGCGTGACTATTAACTTATGTATTATCCGCTCTAAGAAAGCCTAAACTCATTTGACCCCTCATGACTTTCTGTCACATCCCTTAAAATTCGAAACCAAGACCGTTGCCTCATAAAAGACTAAAGTTGAAATATGAGGGACATGACAGAAAGCAGTGAATGATAAAATGGACTGAGACCCTCCCAAAATAGATAATATGTAAATTTCTAACTAGGCACGATACTTGGGTCGTTATAAAAAGTCCAATTGGTATATGATTCAAGTTAAATCTATCATAAGGCAGAGCGTTCTTGAATTCAAATCTTGGGGATACGATAGAAAGCCTTGAGGAATAAGATGGATTCAGACTCTCCTATAATGGACAACACATTAGTAGCTTGAATATAGTAGTTTCATTACAAAAATAAAAATAAAAAATGTGCATTTTTATAATAACTCGAATCTCTTGTCTGACTTTAACTTACCCCAATAGAATACATCTTAAATCTCTCATAAGACAAATATATTGGGTTCGAATCCTGAGAGAGACAAAAAATCATGAGGGATAAGATGAGCTCAATCTCTTTTAGAGCAAATAGTACATAAGTTAACGATCGAGAACGAGGCTTAGATAGTTACAAAAATGCGCATTTTTGTAATGATTTAGTCTTGTGCCCAAATCGTTATATCATGCGTACTGTTTACTTTCGAAAAGGTTGACATATCTTACCCCTCATGACTTTCTGTTGCGTCCTCATATGACTCGAATCTAAGATTACTGCCATATGAGAGACTTAAATTGACTCATAAGATAGAGTACTTAGGTTGGAATTTTGAAAATGCAACAAAGAACCTTAGAAAGTAAGATGTGCTCAGACTCTCCCAAAACAAACAATGTATACAGTATAACGATTTGGGCACGAGACTCTAATCCTTGTAGTCATGACATTCAATTTTCTATAATCATGATAGTATTGAATGTTACTTAATCCTGTCGAATATTAATATTTATTATTATCATTTTCTTTATTAAAGTCTATATAAACTTTAATAAAGATAATATGACCTTATCAAAATAAAGTATTCAACTTAACTTATTAGTCATGGACAATTAGCTTTGATCACTTTAGGAAAAAAATAACAATAATAACCATCTATACGTAACAACTCAAGTACTCCATTTATAATAATATCCGTGATCAAGATGCTTATTATTATTTGCTTAAATATTATTTCAAGAAAGTATTGGTTCAAAAAATGGAATGTCCCAATTTTTTAAGCCGAAATACAATATTAGTTGGAGCAGCTAATGAATTCATGGTCTCAGGTTTCTTTTGTTGTATCAACCTGTATGATATTGTACTAAGCATTTCTATCGATAAAGCGTCTTCTTGCAGTTCTCTTTGAACTAGTGTTTCTTTGTTAATTTCATTTCAGGTGAAAGTAGTGGACATTGAAGCAGCCTTTGATGGTGAATTCATTAAAATAGAGGAGTCCTTTGATGCAAAGGGTCGTACCTTCACGGCCGAATCAAGCTCCACGCCAGATGAAAAACTAGGACTGAAAAGCTTGTATAAGAAAATTTTAGAAAATCAGAAAGTAGAAGAGGCACTGAAGAGTACCGCTGCCGAATTATCTACAGCTCAAGGGGAGTTGGAGCTTTCGAAATCACAGGTGCAAGAAGTGGAGCAAAGGCTAGCATCAAAGGAAGCTAGCATCAATGAATTGACAGAAGAATTGGGAACATCAACTGCTCGGTATTCCGACCTTGAGCTAGAACTGAAAAATGCCATGGACAAATGTGCCGAGAATGAAGGACGAGCCAATACAATTCACCGGCGCAGCGTCGAACTTGAGGATCTAAAGCAGATATCACATGCTAAGGCAGTTGAGGCTGGTAAAAAAGTGAGCGAATTAGAGTTACTTCTTGAAACAGAAAAATATAGGATGAAGGAACTTGAAGAGCAACGTGGGGCTGCAGAGGCAGAATTCTTGAAAAACACTCTGAAGGTTTCTGAACTTGAAAGACAACTTGAGGCTGTTCAAGTGAAAAATTCAAGCCTAGAGGTTGCATTACAGGCCGCCACTGAAAAGGAAAAAGAACTGCACGAGCACTTGAATATTACCACAGAGGAGAACAGAAATTTAAAAGACACGTTGAAAACCGCAAATGAGAAGCTATCTGAAGCCAAAAATCTCAGGCATGAATTGAGTACTTCCCAACAGAAATTAGAGAGCATCGAAAATGACCTCAAGGCTGCACGAAGGAGAGAAAATGAAGTTACTGAGAAGCTCAAGTCAACCGAGAAGCAGTTACAGGAAAAGTTGAATTTGGCGCTTTCTGAGAAGAAAGTCTCTGATCAGCAGCTTGCTTCTCACACGAGCACTATCACTGAATTAAGAAAGCAGCAGTCAAGAGCCGTTGAACTTCAATTAGCAGCCGAAGCCCGCATTTTAGATGCAGAAGCACAGTTGAAAAGAGAAGTTGAAGAAAAATCAAAGCTTAAACAAGAACTGGCTTCATGTACTTCCAAGTTGAAAAGCGAAGTTGAGGAAAAATCAAAGCTTGAACAAGAACTGGCTTCATGTACGTCCAAGTTGAGAAGCGAAGTTGAGGAAAAATCAAAGCTTGAACAAGAACTGGCTTCATGTACGTCCAAGTTGAGAAGCGAAGTTGAGGAAAAATCAAAGCTTGAACAAGAACTGGCTTCATGTGAGTCCAAGTTGAGAAGCGAAGTTGAGGAAAAATCAAAGCTTGAACAAGAACTGGCTTCATGTGCGTCCAAGTTGAAAAGCGAAGTTGAGGAAAAATCAAAGCTTGTACAACAACTGGCTTCAACCGACTGCAATATCCAATGATTAATGATATGAGAGTTTGAAGACGATGGGTCACGTGGTCAGTGGCGAATCCAGGATTCAAGTTCAGCTAGGGTGGTTTGACCGTTGACCGACGATTGTTGACTATCGACAATCGTAATTGTTCGATCGTTTATTAAAATTTGGTTACATAATATTAAAAGTTCTTCAATATATATGTAAATGAACTAAAACGTCAAAATCGT
This sequence comes from Olea europaea var. sylvestris, assembly GCF_002742605.1. Lineage (NCBI taxonomy): Eukaryota > Viridiplantae > Streptophyta > Magnoliopsida > Lamiales > Oleaceae > Olea > Olea europaea. The sequence continues at coordinate 46,417 of NW_019234592.1, forward strand.
ATACATATGAAAATATACTTCGATACAACCCAAAATAGTAAAAAAAAAAAAAAATACGATACAACCTTACTCAGTTACTCTGTAACTGTAAACTTAGACAACTGTATTCTACGGGGTCTCATAATTTGAAAACGTTGCAATATTGCCTCATTCTCAATTTGTTTAAAAATAGCTTTCTCCACGTAAACCACCAAATTGTCATTCAACCAGATATCACCCATTTTGTTGCGCAAATCACTCTTGATTAGATTCATAGCAGAAAATACCCTTTCAACACTTGCAGTTGCCACAGGTAATATCAAAGCCAAGGTGAGCAACCTATAATCCAATGGAAAATAACAGGAACTTCTAGTTTCAATCAACTTCTGAGCTACCCAGGATATACTATTGAGATTAAAGAAAGCTTCGTCCATTCTCACAAGCAAAAGAAACTTATCAAGTTGAGGTCTAAGTAATAAAAGTTCTTCACTATTGAAGTCCAAAGGATAGAACTGAGCAAAACGTAGCAATTTATCCTTATCAAAAGCTGCAAATGAATCTCTTGGACTTAAACATGAAATGCAAGTAAAAAGCTCAGTAGTTGTTTCTGGAAATCGATCATTCAACTCTTGCAAGATTGAGTCTATCACATGACAATATAAATCAACATAAAAGCGATGAAAATAAGTCACCTGTTGAGCTACACGCCTAGGTCGACCTTTCACCACTACAATATCCTCCATATTAGGCACTAAAATATGTCTATCAACACAAAACTCAATCACCCTACTGAATAAAGTATCCCAACCATTCTCTCTCAAGTTCTGCAATGCACACTTACACAAATTCAATAACCTCATAGCATTCTGAATATCCTGATCCTTTTTCTGTAAGGCTTGTGAAAGGTCGTCTGTAATTGCAAGAATTTCAAACATAAAGTGAAGACTAAACACAAACTCAAAATCTTGCATATTGTTCATTTGTCTTAAGGCCAAAGATTTTTGATCTGAATGTACGGCATCTTCTGATATATTCTCAAGAACATCTATAATAGCATTAAACATATTAATGAAACGAGTAACTGTCAATAAATGTGAGCCCCATCTAGTATCACCTGGGCGTGCCAAACTCATTTCTTGAAACTGACCACTTCCACCAATAAGTTCCCCAGTATTAAGTTTCTCCAGAATATTAGCTTGATAACTTGTTCGAAGAGCATCTACACGCTTACATGATGCACCAACCAAATTCACAATAATAGCAAGTACGTCCAAAAAATCACCAACCATACAATTCCTACGTGCCACAGATACAATTGCTAACTGAAGCTGGTGAGCGAAGCAATGAACATACATAGCATGCGGGTTCTCTCTAAGAATTAAAGCTTTCAACCCATTGAACTCACCTGACATATTACTTGCTCCATCATAGCCTTGACCTCTCAGACTAGATATACTCAACCCATGTGTAGGAAATATTGCATTAATGGCATCCTTCAGTGATTGGGCACAAGTATCAGTGACATGGGATATACCCAAAAAACGCTCCTTCACTCGCCCACTTTTATCAACAAACCTTAAAACAACTGCCATTTGTTCTTTCATAGAATTATCGCGAGCCTCATCAACTAAAATTGAAAACAAAGAATCACCAATCTCATTGATAATTGCCCTTGTCGTCTCTACAGCACAACAATTAATCAAATCCTTTTGGATGGTTGGTGAAGTCATTTGGTCATTTCCAGGAGCATTACTAAATAATACTTCTTTAATTTCCTTACAACGAGCTGCATACCAGTTCAATACCTCAATCGGATTTCCTCTATTAAGAGACTCTTCCGATTCATCATGACCACGAAATGACAATCCTTGCATTAAGAGGAGTCTAGTACAATCTAGCACCGCAGTCAACCTGGTCCTATAACTTTGTTGTTGACTACTACTTTGGCTAGAAATAACGTAAGAGATACTTTGCTTTTGATTCATCAAGTTGGTACACTTTGCAAAATCTTGATTATGAGAACTATCAAAGAGACCGACATGATCTTTCAATGTCTTTTTGTGCTTCCAATTCCTAAAACCGGTCTTAGTAAATATATGTCCACCCCCTTGACTCCCTCTATCAGGTTTGAACAGGTAGCAATGCAAACAATACGCCGCATCCTTTTCTATACTGTATTCCAACCAATGAAATTCGGAGAACCATTCTTTCCGAAAACATCTATTATCATTCTCCATCGGTCTTCTTGGGAAATCATGTTCATATGGTTGACAAGGACCCTTCTCCAAGTATGCCATCCTAACAACATCTCTAATTTTAGGATCATATGATTCGATAGGGGGCCGTTTCCCTGGATCAGATACAAGATCATCCACATTCAATTGAGCCCGAGACTTCTTTGTGTTATTCAATAACTCTTGTGCTCGACTAGAATCAGTGGCGGGACTAGACCCACAACTAGAAGTAGAAGAATTGGGTATGGACTTTCGTTTTGGTTGAAAAAATCGTTCCATAATCTGCAAAATGTCATCCTAAACGTAAATTCCCAAATCAATAATCATTCCTAATATCATATTCCCTCATCAAATCATAAATTACTCATCATAAATCACAATTCGCAAATACAATTTCGTAAACATAAATTCACATAAATTATTCATCATCAAACACGGGGATTGAAACCTAATATCAACAAGTTTCTTACTGGAAGTCTTGAACCAGACCATACATTTAATTTCATGTTTTTGTTCCATTTATAGCATTATGGAGAAATTCTTTATGTTTGAGTAATACATTATTTATCGCAAAGATCAAATTCCATTAAATTGTTGTCAAATTCTTTATGAGAAGGTAATTCTAATCCTGAGTGTCATTTTTGTTTTCAAATTCTTTATAAAATTCTTTATTCCCGTCTTCAAATTCTTACTTTTCTATTCAAGAATTCCATTTATCACTTCACAGTTCACAAATCACAGATTCACAAATTCTTCACAAATTCACATATCACAAATCACAGACTCACAAATTCTTCACAAATTCACAAAAATCACAAATCACAATACTTCACAATTCTTCACAAATTCACAGTTCACAAATCACAGATTCACAAAATCGAAAATTCTTCACAAATTCACAATTCACAATTCTTCACAATTCCAAGTTTCCAACCCCTGAACCAGTGAACCCCATCCTATGATTCCCATCGACATTGTCACATTCGCCTCTCACAGTCTCACTCTCACTGTCTCGCTCTCGCAGACTCGAGCTGTCGCATCGACTCGCACAGCCGACATAGGCACAGTCCCACTCGCACACTCGCACAGACGCACAGTCGCACAGACGGCAGTCACGGCACAGTCATCATCAACAATTCAACATTCAACAGTTCAACACCAAAAGGTCCAAAACCCAAAAAAAAAAAAAAATAACTAAGAGTGAAAGAAGGAATCATCACTCACCGGTCCGAGATTTTGATGCCTGAACCTGAAGATTGAGGAAAAGGGTTCGGTAATTTTGGGGAAAATTCGAAATTCTTGGAGCTGCGCGCCTGTGCCTGCTGCCTGAACTCAGTGACCTGCCTCTCGTCTTCTGCTGGCTTGGAGTCTGGAAACGGAGTTGGGGCTGGCCGACTGGGAGGGTCGATTGAAATGAAAAAGGGCAAATAAAATGGGTTATGGGACATGGGTACCGAGTACGGGTTGCCGGGTTGGCTAAATTCATTTGGGTTGGGCTGCAGCTTGGGCTAAATAAATTAAATAACAATAGTCAATAGCCCAAAAATTAATATACTTAAGCCCAAACAGCCAAACCCAACCAAAAAAATTAAAACCCGGCTGCTGTGCTGCTTCAGGCTTCGTCTTCCCCTTCAGTTCTTCTCCAGTTCTCCTCCAGGCTCCAATGGCGCAACTGCAGTCTGCAAGTACTTACACGACGGCTTTGTAGATTCCGGCGGAGCCAGCACGAGCGGCCGCACCCCCTCGCCGGGTGCTGGCTCCGCGCCTGCACGTGGTTTGAATCCTAGACTTCAAGTTTGTTGAAAACTTGAATTGTTGAGAAATTGACTTGTTTGCCACTTGATCTTGTATTGGACTTCGAGACTTGAATTTGTTTTGATTTGAAGGAGACTTTGATGATCTTGGACTTTGAAAACTTGAATTGTTGAGAAATTGACTTGTTTGCCACTTGATCTTGTATTGGACTTCGAGACTTGAATTTGTTTTGATTTGAAGGAGACTTTGATGATCTTGGACTTTGAAAACTTGAATTGTTGAGAAATTTGGTATTTCTTCTTTTCTTCTGATTTCGAAATTTCTTTTATACTTGTGTTTTTTTATGGACCTTTAGCCCTATTTATAGAGAGATTTGTAACCACTTTGTAACCATCCAGATACATTTAATTAATAAAAATAAATTAAATATAATTATGAATTTTAACAAGTAGAATGGGTCTTTTTCATGGGTTTCTTTAATCCAATGAGCTGATTAGACTTTTAATCTTAATAGACTTAAAAATGGGTTGCATATTTAAAATTTGACCCGATCCATTTAATTGTTTTATTTATTTATGTGTTGATGTCTATAAATGTCCATCTGATTGGAAACTTATAAAAAATAATAATAATTATTATTACACATTTTTGTTTTCTTTTCCATAACAAATTTTATACAGTAAAAAAATCTAGATAAATGAATATTCGATAAATTAATAATCTCGTCTAAATAATAAAATTCTTCAATCTCAACTTGTGCTAGTGCACTAAGTACTAAATAAATAATCCCGTTAAACGCATAAGATAATAATTTTTTTTTTTTTTAGATCCTTGAAGGCCCAAGAAATATATAAAATAATAAATGCTTAAATTCATAAAAGTTCGTACTAATACAAATTAACAAACTTAATTTGACAATATTTTCTTCAATTCATTTCTTTTTCGAAATATACATCTAAGGTCTTACTTTTTCTTTGTACCTAAACCAAACTCAACTTCAGTCTTAATTTTTTGTAATGCATATACTACATTTGGTATTTTTTTTCATTTTATATAAATTAATTATTTAAGGTTATGACTGCTTGAAATGCATCTTTTGAAGAAATAATTGATAACACACAATTATCATTTGGATCATCATCGCTATCATTGACAGATGTATTGACCCCTTGAATATTATCTTCGTTAGTATAAGAGTTAATCACCGCATCATTTTCACTAGAATAGTTTTAAAATGTGATTTATAGTGTAGAACAAAAATAACTTCACAAAATCTCTTGATTCCTTTATCTTCATTAACTTTTTGTTCAATATTAATATCTTCATTTGACTGAATCTTGCAAAGTTTTAAACTCATTTCAAATGAAATGCCATAGTAGAAAAAATATATGAAATTTGGAATGGGTGTTTTCTAGAGAAAGTATTCACACAAAATCGTTAAACGTCGCCAGAATATTCGAATACTCCTCGCTAGAAAGTATTTTCAGAAGATGGATGGCTTCAATTTTCGTAATCAAAAGTAAAAAATCCTCAAAGGAAAACAAAGGCCCCCTTTCATAGGTAGAGGTGCATAACCTCAACCATTGGATCAAATCAAGATCCCTCATGGCCATTCATTAATTAGTTCATGTAACGCCCCCAAATTCTAGAAACTCGAAGTGTTGAAAAAAAAATCTTCTTCTTTGTTTGAGCTCTTTGATGTTAACCAAAATAAATTGTAAATGAAAAAATTTTAAAATTTGAAACATATAAAAATATAATGGGAGATATTTGTCCATAGAGACTTGGAAAATAATGGTGTAATTTGATTTTGGAAAACATCTGGAGGAAAATCAACAATTATCGATTTCACGGCAGCGGAAAGAAAAATATGTTTGGCCGAACAAACTCCAACTAAAAAATTTAAAATTTTAACAGAGACTTACATTCAAATACGTACAACATATAAAAAAATTGAGGTCTCAACGATAATGTTTGAAGCACGAAAATATTGTATGACTATGCTGGACAAAAAATTTGTAACTAACTCAATGCAGTTTACTAAAATGAACATAACTTTTTCTCTAGTTAATATTTTAAGGAAATTCCAAAGGCCACTATTAGAAGACTTATTAACCTTTCAAGCCCCATTTATTTCACTCTAAAACATGCATTATAGCCCAAATTATACCATTTCCAAATAGAAGGACTGAATCTGAAATTCAATCTAGCAATAAATAAATTTTATGCATAGTCATTCCAACATTTCCAAATTGTGGCTGACATGAAATGTATATTAAACTAGATGAAGCAGAAAATTAAAGATTTTAAAAGTGCCATCTAAATGTTCATAAGAGGTTTACATAACTGAAATTTTTTTCTAGAAAGTTGAGAGTATTTCAAATCGCTGAGCACTTGCCACCATGCCAAACCACTGCCATGCCTTCAACTAACTTGTAAATTTAGTAGGAATGAGCACCACAAGTAATACTTAGCAGGAAACACTTAAGTAAATTGATAAAAAAAAATTATGTTATCTAGAATTGCAATCTTTGGTTATTTGTGTCACCGTTAATTTCAAAGCGAACCGGTGATCAAGCAGTCCGTATACTCTTAGGTTTTAACAACCCCTTCTCATGAATCAAAATTCATCTCTTAGTTGAAACACCAAGGGTGCTTTCTCTTCATCTCTTAGTTGAAACGCCAAGGTGCTTCCATTCTCTCATGAGTAACATAATAACACGTTAATGCAAATCGAAAACAACAATTTTTTACTCCATTTGCAAAAGTATTGAAAACATCCCTACCTTAAATACTTGGGGTTTGAATATCCTTTTGCATTCAATATGTAATAAAATCCAGCATACTCTTTGCCCCTTCTTTAGAAAATTTTCAGATTCAAAGTTCCTTGTATCTATGGGAAAGAGCAAAAAAATTTTATTTATAGATATAATATTTTGAGAGAGAAAACGTAGCTTTAGAGGTTGTAAGATATTTTTGTTTTTCAGTTCCAAAATGACAATGGTGATTGGCATTAACCAAAATGGGATTAAAAACAACGGTAGTGGAATATTGATGATGTGTATAAATGGATTTTTTTTAAGCAAATACCACTAGTATGGCTTATTTTATAACATAAAAATGAGAATACACATAAAGGAGAGAGGCATAGACCTGACCTCCAGTAAGTGAAAAAATTACAAATATCTCAAATGAAATGTAGATGACAATAAATGAAACATGAACCAAAACTAATGAAGATTACTCAAGGGAACTCCCGAGGATAAATCTTCGGGTGGTAGTATATAGACATTGACCGAGTCATGCGTCTGGTCTGAAATATTTTCGAATCGCAGTAGTTTGCATAATCAGGCTTGCTTACTGGAGAGGGGTCCCTCCTGGGGGAAGGGGCCTGTCTAGGTGAAAATTCCTGTAAGAGCAATGGTATACTGAATGTCAGGCAAAAAACAGGTGCATCTGATCTCATGATGCTATTCACATGTGAGAGTGACATGCTAATTGAAGGTACGATTGCCTTAATATTCTCGCCACAATCTCCGAAACCCATGCCATCCATGTCACTTTGAATTTGAGCATCCACCTTATCCTGTCTAAGCATGATGGTAGGGCTAGGTGATGATTTTTCGTTGAAGAGCTTGCCAACTAGGTCATCAATGGCATCCTTCGTGGAAGCTCCCATCTTGATGCCATGGGTCTTTTTGAAGTGGTTGATCAACATGTACTTAGCCTTCGGGCCGCTCAATGTACCGTCGATACCTGACATCTGTGGTGAATGAGAGACCTGGGATTCGGTCTCAATAGGAGCCTTTGGACTAGGCTCAGCAAGTGCTAATCAATATGTAGGAACCTGAGAAATAAAAATGAAATTAGGCTTTTTTTTTTATTTGTGACGATCTAGCACCACGAGACTAGCCCATAGACGAACCTTACGCTCGACATGTTTTCTAAGTAGGACGGAATTTAATATTGACCTTATGGTAAAATTTTATTTGTTTAAGACTAGATTCGCGTATACGTTATGACCGAACTATAAGAAAAATAGAGTCTATTAAGTTTTAATTGGGAATCTATGGTGTTCATTTAGTTTGCCAGTTTAATAAGTTGTATAAACCAAGGACAATATATTATACCTAGGAATATATTTCATTATTGGTAGATAAACAAATCATTTAATTTTTTTCCAAACACACACTTTTTCATAGTTTCAATACTCTTGGAAATTTGGATTCTATAGTTTCCATATATTTGAAAACTTGGAATGAAACCTAAAAATCAACCAATCAAATTCCTTTTGGGAAGGCAACCGTCCACCCCTTTTTCAATTCCAATTTTTTATATACTTTCCAATATATAAATATATATGTAATATATACATTGAAACACATGCACTTTGAACCAAAACGTTCCAAGCAAGAGAAAGAAAAAGTGAGGCATATTTTTATTAAAAGAGAGAAAAGAGCATTGGTCGCATTTGGGAAACAATATTTACGTCCAACTTCATCAATTCAAATGCGTCAAACGAAGGTAGGTAGAGGTGCAAGTGTTATTTTCTTTTTCAAATTATGATTTTTCGTTAAACGTTTGAATGAAATGGTGCCTTCGGGTACGGTACTTCAGTACCACTATAGTTTGAATGATCATTCTCCGACTCTACGTGTTCTGAAAATTCTAGATTCTGCCCTCGACCTTAAAAATTCATAACTCAATCGTTACTTGGGATTTTTGGACAAAACCTATGGGATTTATTTGTCTCATGGATTAGCTACTGTACAAACTTAAAATCATGTCAATCCAATAGCTACAGAATTTTATATGCCACCTTAAGTATGCTGCGCTGGGTTACCTCCCAAATTGAGTCGCTGAGGGTTTTGAAAAATATTTTAATACCCTATATATTGCCGACGGAAGCCGATTTTTGGGTATGACATATTGTAAGGAGTTTCCTACCTTAAAATGAAATTTCATGACGTTTCAGGGTCGATAGCTATGCAAACGAATTTACTTTGTTACTTACTAGACGAGATAGAAAAGAAAACAGTCTTGTTTTTTGTTTTAGCGGAATTTGGGAAAATATTTTTTTAACATCCCATATGTCGCCGACGAAGGCTGAATTTTGGATATATTATATTATGAGAAGTTCCCTACTTTCTCTTAAAGTTTCATGAAATTTCGATCTAGATTACTATGTAAATGAGTTTACTTTAAAACTTACTGCGCAAAAATGGGAAGTCAAACAACAACATTTATTTTTAAATTCTTGCCTAAAATTTCATGTAACAAAAATGTATTTATGCATGGATGTCACCTGAAGACATTAGGAATTAGTTTCTTTTGTATTGAATTATGTTGTCATTTATTGTTCGTTTAAAAAAATATTTTTAAATTAAATCTTTATAATTTCCTCTAAAAATTTAGCTATTTTTTTAAGTTTACGGCTAAAAGTATAATTAATCTAGCGACGTTCCGGTCCTTGCTAGTCAGGGCGTTACAGCGTGGTATCAGAGCACGAATTTAGTCGATTCTGTAGACTTAGCGTATTTTTTTAAAAAATAATAATAATTAAAAGATGAGAAAATGAAACATTTAAGGCATTCTATGGCATCTCGCATCCATTAGTTGACCTCATTCGACGAACCCAAGGTATGAAATAAAATATTATGTTCCACTTTATTTTTTGAGCATGATTTATAAATCATTTAAGTTTGAATCTATGAAAATGCTAATGATGTTTAGGATGAAATATGTTATGTAAGTTATATTTTATTTATATATATGAAGAAATGATAATTGGCTATTTTATTAAAACCCCATAAGCATAAAGTATAAGTTGATATCACTAACAGAGATAATACATAATTGGACACTTATGTGACAGACATGGTTAGAATTTATCAGACCGCTAGAAAGGCCATAGCTTGTAGAGCAGCGTTGAACCGTAGGTCTATCATTCAATCCTATGAGAACTACGTGACTGACCCATCTCGTCCATTTGTTGAACACATACGTGACATTTACGAGAGATGTATGGCGACGGTAGATGCAGGACTGCAGATCACGCATATCGAGGCTATAAATAACCTCATACATTTACTTCCACCTCAATGGGAAAACATGGGAGTCATGGTTAGAGATGAGATGCTAGAAGATAACCCTCTAGAGCACCCAAATACAATTGAATTCGGTATATATTGCTAGATCCTTCTGGCCAGGTAGAGTGAGAACTTAGAACCTCAACCGGAGGTAGTAATTGAGCCCGAGCTAGAACCTCAGTTTGAATCAAACCCAGAGGAAGATCCCGAATGGGAGCATGAGAATGACTTTGGGTTGGAATTAGAGAATGAACATGAGCATGAGCATGAGCCACAGGTTGAGATGGACCTAGAGTCAAGGCTTGAGGCAGTAGATTCCTTCGAAGATGAAGCTCCACCAAAGAAGATTAGCAAGATTCATAGGGATTAGAAATTAGATTTCATTTCCTTGTGTTATCTTTTCCTTAATGTTGTGGAAGTAAAAATTTGTCAACCTATTGTATATCCTGATTTCAAGGAGTATTTTTAATAAAAAATAAAATCAATTCTGTTTCAAGTTGAAAATAATTTCCTATTTTAATCCTGAAGTTAATGTGAGATATTATATTTTATCTCTAGGGAAATGTCTCGTGCAAATCAGAACAATTTGATAAGAGATCTCCTACAAGTGGTTCAAGATCTTGGCAGGCTGAATCAGAATCCAGCTCCAAATATACCGCCAGCTCCTATTACTCTCTTGACTCATGCCTGTGTAGTTGAGTTATTTCGAAGGCATAAGCCCCCTACCTTCGTGGAGCATCTGGTCCACTAGTAGTTGAGGAATGGTTTCGTAAGCTAGAACGAATGTTTCGACTCATAAACTGCACTGACGCCCAAAAGGTTCAGTGTGCGGAGTTTATGTTTATTGGTGATGCAAGTCACTGGTGGGATTTAATGTCTCGGACTAGAAACCCAGAGCAGCAATTGGCGTTAACATAGGAACAATTTAAAGAGGAAGTAATGGACAAGTATTTTCCTCAGTCTCTAAGAGATTTCAAGGAGAGCGAATTCCTTCTGCTCAAACAGGGTAATATGTCCCTGGATGATTACGAACAAAAGTTCGATCAACTCTCAAGATATGCTCCACACCTGGTTGACACAGAAATTAAGAAAACTAGATGGTTCGAGCAAGGGTTAAACCCAGACCTAAGCATGATCCTTATGTCACATCGTTTTACATCATACCATGAGATGTTGGAACGAGCTCACTCTATTTGGTATCAGAAGGCTAATGCAGAGCAACAACATCAATTGTACAACCAATATGATAAAGGGCAAATTGGAAAGAGGAAGTGGAATGGTCAAGACAAAGGAAAAGACAAATGGCAAAATAAGAAGGCTAACATCGGATCTAGTGCCAGTAAGGCCATAGTAGCTATAGTTGCACCTTGTCCGAAGTGCGGTAAGCCTCATCGTGGTGAATGCTTGTATGGGAAGAATGCCTATTTTCGGTGCGGTAAGTCAGGACATATTGCTAAGGATTGTCCTACGTTCACTCAAAAGAAGGATGATAACGGTGATCAGAATAAAAGGGGAAACGCGTGAGTCTTTACACTGACTCAGAAGGGTGCAGAGGAAAACTCAAACGTAATAACAGGTATTTTACTGATATTCAATACACCTGCTTATGTACTATTTGATTCGGGAGCTGCTCATTCTTTTGTATCAACGTTTTTCATTGCTAAATCTAGTATTACTTGTGAGAAGTCAGAGAGTACACTAGAAGTTAGCATCCCCTCAGGCAGAACATTAAATACAGATCAGTTAGCTAGGTCGGTAAATCTTGAAATTGGAAGAAAAACATTAGAAGCTAATTTGTATCCGATAGAGATGAAAACTTTGATGTGATTTTGGACATGTATTGGTTGAAATATAATTATGCAACCATTCGTTGTAGGGAAAGGGAAGTGTCTTTTCAGAAACCAGGAGAAGAACAATTCTCTTTCCTTAGAATAAAGACCAACCCCCATTTCCAACTAGTATCAGCCTTGCAAGCTGAGAAAATGATGAGAAAAGAAATGTACCAAGGGTTTCTAGTTAACATCTCAGGAAAAAAACATATGACAATAAAGATTGAGGACGTACCAGTGGTACAAGAATTTATAGATGTGATCTAGAATTTACTTACGAAACACCATTTACAAAAAGTGTTAACTATTTAATGTTGCTATTTTCTTAAAAATTTCAGTTTCTGCTCAGATTTTAGAAATTCGTAACTAATTTGTTACTTTGAATTTTTGAACAAAGATATTAGTGTTTGATAGCCTCATAAGTTAGCTACTAAATAAACTTGGAATTATGTCAATCCGATGCCAGTAAAATTTTATATGTCACTTTAAGTAAACGGAGTGTTGCTGCTTTCTGAAAATTCCAGCTTCTGCCCTCGAACTTAAAAGTTTGTAACTCAATCGTTACTTGGTATTTTTGGACAAAACCAGTGGGATTTAATAGTCTCATGGATTAGCTACTGTACAAACTTAAAATTATGTCAATCCAATAGCGATAGAATTTTATATGCCATCTTAAGTATGCTGCGTTGGGCTACCTCCCAAATTGAGTCGCTGCGGGGTTTTGAAAAATATTTTAATACCCTATATATTGCCAACAGAAGCCAATTTCTGGATATGACATATTGTAAGGAGTTTCCTACCTTAAAATAAAATTTCATGAAATTTCGGGGTCGATAGCTACGCAAACGAATTTACTTTGTCACTTACTATACGAGATAGAAAAGAAAACAGTCTTGTTTTTAGTTTTAGGGGGATTTCGGAAAATATTTTTTTAACATCTCATATGTCACCGACGAAAGCTGAATTTTGGATATGTTATATTATGAGAAGTTACTTACTTTCTCTTAAAGTTTCGTGAAATTTCGACCTAGATTACTATGTAAACGAGTTTACTTTAAAACTTACTGAAAAAAAGGGAAGTCAAACGGCAACATTTAATTTTTTTTAAAATTTTTTTTGCCTAGAAATTTCACGTAAATAATGTATTTATTCATGGATGTCACCCTGAAGACATTGGAAATTAGTTTCTTTTGTAATGAGATATGTTGTCATTCATTGTTCTAGATAAATAAAATTTCTTAAATTAAATCTTTAAAGCTTCCGCTAAAAGTTTAACTATTTATTAAGTTTATGGCTAAAAGTACAATTAATCTAGCGACGTTTCGATCCTTGTGGGTCGGGGCGTTACACAATAGGTGCTATCTCTATCGTATCCTCAACCACTAAGGGAGCAACTGTCTGAGTCTGAATAGGAATCCCTGGGATGCTCTCATGGACGACGGGAGGGATCTTTGATGTAGACTCTGTGACTGGAAGAACAACTGGTGTTATCCCTATAGTTAGTACTTGTGGTGAGAATTGGGGTAGGATCTATTGATGTAGTAGCTGATTCTACCACAAATGCAATAGGGGTAGTGTGAAGCATAGGAGGCACTACCGAAATTGGTACCCACTACTTCCTTGGCTCAATGAACATAACATTGCCTTTTCCCTTGTCAGCCCTATTAGTGCCAGTCTTAGTAGGAGAATGGGACTGAACTAGTGGAGGCACAACATCTGGAAGAGGTTGTGGTAGTGTTACCTCGAAGTACATTGATCAAACTGGTGACCGAAGTGTTTACAAGAAAAACAAAATGTCAATCGCTTCTCATATATAACTGCCTGCCAAAAGTCGCGGTTACTACTGCACTTAATCCATACTCTATCAGGTAACTTAAGCCCCAAATTCACCTCTATACACACCCTGGCCTCACTAGGTCGTCTCAAATCTAGGTGGCCTCATCGATCCTCAAGGGCATTCTTATTGCCCTAGATAAAGCAAAAAGGAACCCGTTGGTGCGCAAATGTATCGAAAGCAAAGGAAATGAAACCAAACGTGAACAATTGAAGTCTCCTACTTTGGTCTGAAATCACATGTCCACTTAAGGACCCTCATAGGACATCTATCAATATACCAAAGTGGCTTAAGGAAGAGCTTACTGTAGTCCTTTTCATGTGTAAAGTGGATCAGTATACGTGCATTGTCAATCAATCCCAACTCAAAGAAACCACGAAAACCAAACATAGAAAAATTCTTGCGTACTTTCTTCATGGATGACTTTTGGTAGGGAAACTTTCTTACAAGTACACTTATAGGGATCGGCCAAAAGAACCTCCTCCGAGTCAGTTAACTCAACTGTCGGCTCGCCCAACCGAGTAAAGGTTCCTTAGTAGCGAATCCAGCATCCGAAGAGTCATCTGTAGCCTGTGAAACTGATGCACATGATTTTTGTGAATTCCTCTCAACCCGAGTCAATCCCGATCGACTAGAAACTACAGTGACATAGGTCATCCGGCCCAGATTTAGTGCTATTTGTGCCTCATGTGGGAAAACTGATGTGAAAATGAACTCGAATTAGCTGAATGAATATTCTGAACAAAAGTTGTCTGGGGCCACTAGAGGGTCACCAACCGCCCGTCACATCCGACCAAAATTAGACATGCTCAGAAAATTATGAAATTTTATAAGATTGTGCAAAATATTGTGCTGATCAACGTGGTGTGTTTCATTTTCTGAGATGAGCACTGTAGCAGTCGAAATTGCCATTTTTTCGATCGACTGGGCGTTCGGTTATTCCTCGATTGTCGGCGCATCCATACTCTGTTCCTGTTAATCTTTGGATCAAAGGTGCATAATTTCATAGGTAATTGATTGGCCAGGTGCATGTAGATTCGTGGGAAACAGAGACGGACGAATTGAATTTTCAAATTTTGGCTTCTCGGGCTACGATCTCTCAATTCCGCCATGCCTGACAAAATTGATACCATCTCTAGAGTTTTTGGCCCTTCTAGATTCATTAGTGATGGTCCCATGACCTGATTCGAAGCAAAAAGTGGAGTTTTGGCCTCATTGGAAAATGTGCCATGTTGATTTTCGTCGATTTCATCCATTTTTGGATTGGAGTTTGTTGCCAGGTTGTTGGTAGGATTGTTGGGTAGTGTTTGCGGTAGATTGCCTCCACTAATAGTTGGCAATCTGATAGATCTGGTGATTTTTCCATTAAATCACCATTTTTCTCCTTTGAGTTAGAGAGAGAAAATGATTTCAATTTTCAGTGTTCTACTTGAATCTTCAAAAAAGAATAAAGCTAGATGGAAAGCCATGAGGCAAGTACTCCAATTGTGATTGAAAAAGACACTAGAGAAAGGCTGTCCAAATGTACTAGCTAGAAAGCAAAGTATGGGTGATGTTTTTCGTAACTGAGTATTGTTTAGTTGTTGATAATGCAAATTCCTATGTTCTGGATTTTGGAACCACCAATCATAACTGCATGTTTGATGCAGTGCTTCAGAGTAGCAAAAAACTTGGTAAAGGCTAGTTTAAAATCATCGTTAGCATAAGAGCAGTAGTTTTAACAATAGTAGTAGGAGTAGGAGTATTTTACTTTTACCATTATTATGTCACGCGGATGAAACCTTGAGGGGTAGCTCAATGGTTAGACATTGGGTTTACTCCCAATGGTCATCAGTCCGAGTCTTTTAAGGGCCACTGAGGTAAGTACCCGACTGTAAACTTCAAGGCCACGTGGGATTAGTTGAGGTGTGCGTAAGTTGGCCCAAACACCCACAGTCATAAAAAAAATGTCCCGTGGATGAAGTAGAATTTGATTTCTATTTCTTATTTATAGGATAAGGTTATTCTGTAAATTCTATGCACGATGTGCTTTATATTTAAAAGAATAAAGCTCCTATTTGTGCTGGATATTTGATTAATGGCCTTTATATTTTAAATTGTACCACAAATGAAATAAATATTACTTTTGCAAATCATAACACAAATGTCTTACCATACTGTGATAATATCTATGGTATCTTAGACTTGGACATGTTAACCTTAACATGATACAAAGATTGGATAAAGATGATCCACTTAAGTGACTTAACACACTTAAGGTCAAAATATTACCAGATTGTGAGTGTTGTTTGGAAGGTAAAATGACCAGGAGATCATTTTTAGGAAAATGACATAGAACCAAAGAAGTATTAGAACTAGTTCATTCAGATGCATGTAGACCCATGAATACACTTACGAAAGGGGGCTATGAGTATTTTATCACATAACCGATGGTTACTCTAGATTCGGATACATCTGCCTAATGGCTCGAAAGTCAAATACTTTTGAAAAATTCAAAGAATATGAGTGAGGTGGAGAAATATTTGGGTGAGAATATTAAGACACTTCGATCAGATCGAGGTGTCGAATATCTCTCGAGAGGATTCAGTGACTATTTGACCCAAAAATTGTATTGTTTCTCAGCTGAATGCATCTAATACATCCTAACAGAATGGCGTTTCAAAAAGAAGAAATAGGACATAGGTCAATATGATTTTCGCAACTCTACCTACCTTATTTTGGGGATATGCACTAGAAACAGCAGCATATGTTCTTAACTTGGTTTCTTCTCCCAAAACTCCTCTGGAATTGTAGAATGGGCACAAGTCTAACTTACGTCACATTCAAATTTGGGGATGTCCGACTTATGTGCTCAAATAGGAAGAAGAAAATTAGGGTTTAGAATAGAGGTATGCTTGTTTTTCGATTACCCTAATGCTACTAAGGGATATTATTTTTATAGTCCTCTAGAAAGGAAGGTCTTTGTTAGACAAATGCAACCTTCTTGGAGGATAAATATATTAATATGCAGGTTAGCCAAAGCATACAAAAATAAAAGTAATTAAAAATAATTAAAAAAGAAACGGTTAAAACTAAAATCAATTAAAGTGGTAATCAAAGTAAAAACATTCATCCACAATGGCGCCGAAAACTTGCTCTTAGTGAAAGTGCAAACTGCAAGTACACGGGTTGCGTTCAAGTAATAAAGTGAAGTTTTTGAGTCCAAATTGGTGATCTATCAAGTAATATTTACTTTAAATTACACAACTTTAATCAATTTAATTTTATCAATAAAAATAAACACACAATAAAATTATGATTTTGGAAAATATAAAAATCTTGAAAATTTTGAAAGCAAATGTGGTTGGAATTTATAGTTTCGCTTAACTATCGCCTAATTAATTTATTTAAAAGCCAATAAATAAATTACTCATTTACAATGTTAGACCCGATTTTTCAATTCTAGTCAATTACCCCTCTCTCAAGGAAAATTAATCCCAATTGATTTGTTTAGTTTATTATATATCCAAGTCAATTAAAACCAATCAACTGCATTAAATTTTTGTGAAAGTAACTCATTGGGTCACTTAGGGTTAGAGGTATATCTCTATCTCCTATACAAAACTAGAATTTCTACTATTTGTTCCAAAATGCACAATCACCTCTCAAATGATGTACAAATCACTAAACACAGTCATTTGTTGACCACATAAACAGGGGCGGACCCATTAAGGGTCCAGTGGGGGTAGTCGCCCCCACTGAAAATTTCAAATACCTTTAGAAAAAAAAAAAAAAAAAAAAACCTAAGATAAACATATGGCAGTGGGTTTGGTGGTCTAGTTCTTGCTTTGGATGTAGGTAGTTCTTGAGTTCGATTCTCAAAGTACTCTTTTATTATACTTCTTTTGTTTTGTTTTAGGTTCTCTCTCTCTCTCTCTCTCTCTTTTTTGGGTCTCGCCCCCACTGAACAATAATTCCGGGTCCGCCCCTGACATAAATGAAAATGCAATAGTAGATACACATGGAAATAAGCATTTTAACATTAAATGACAAATATTAAAATTAATTAAAAGTTAGGTTATGTTACTACCTTAAATCTCAATACAAGAATATATATATATACACACACACACACATTCATCCAATACATCACAGTTTGACAAAATAATGGAGAAAATACAAAGTTATACATAAAATCCCTTTTGTTGGATTTTTGAAGATAAAAATTGCTTGCTCTTGATTTTCTTAAAGCTTTGCAAAATTCATTGATATCTCCTCCTCGTGCTCTAGATTTTGCCCCCAAAAATTATCAAGAAAAAAGAAAAGAAGAAAGAAAGGAGAAAAGAAAAAGAAAAGAAAGAAGAATGAAAACCAAGCCGATAGAAGACTCCCATGTTACTGGTTTTAAAATTAAATCCTAGAAAAATTGCAGCCAAGTCCCTGATGTTTCAAAAGTAAGCAAAATGGTCCCCATTTCTTTTAAAATGGTGCCTAGGCACCAACTCTCTGCCAATTTGGTTCCTGATTTCATTTTATTGGTTTTCTTTTCCTTTTTGCACAAAAGTCCTTTAGCAATTTTCATTCAAGGTTCCTCAACTTTGATCTTGTACAATTTGATCCTCAAATTTTGACTTGTATATCAATATTACCCTCTATAAATTACAACCCAATGTCCTTAAATTTTTGTACTTGTACAATTTGGTCCCCAAATCCACAAATTTTGTGCGCTTTTAGTCATTTTTCCTTGTTCTCTTTCCATGGTTGATTTTTAGCTTACAAAAGCAAATGTTGCTTGATTGTGAGTGGCATTTCATTCATTTAATCAATTATAAGCATATTTAAGTAATAAACAAGTGTGCAAAAACACACTTATCAGTAACAAGAACTAAACTCAAGACACAAAAAATTATAAATTATTGCAAACAGCTGACATTAGTCAAATATCACTTCCCTATTTATGAAAGTAAAGATCGGGGCTCACCAGAGCCACGAGTGAGGAAATCTTGTCCTACTATACTCTCCATCACAAAGGCTTCGTTGAACTCTATATTGTGCTCAAATTACAACAAGGAAGCGCACAAAAATTATTAAGAGATGATTCCAATTCATTAGATAAAAGAAAAAAATTAACAATCTTACTAACGACCATGTAATAACTTAAATGATATAAAATACATCCTCAGGACTCTAAGCCTCTTCGAGCTACAATTTTTTTGCAGACTACGGAATTCGTTGCACTGAAACTGGTGTCGAACTTTTGCAGCATGCTTAATCTTTTCATCGACAGGAAAAATCTGATCTTCCTACACCTTAACTATCATTTTAACTACATAACAATTTACATAACCTTGCTCAAGAATAATTGCAAAGAAAAATAAGTAATGTTTACAACAAGGTATGTCAAAATACCTCGAGGATGTAATGAGCAACCCACAACTCATCATTAGCCGAGATGCTAACAGAAGGTCCAACTTGGAACTACCACTGTGTAGGAGGCGAATGGAAATATAAATTTAAAATTACGATTCACGAAAAAAACCAGAATAAGTAGCTAGTGAAGAAAAAGTTGATATGTCAATTTTACGTGGCCGGGCATCACTTCTCTATCGATGCCGCTTATTTTGATTATTGCATAGAGGCACGCCTAGTAATGGGCATCTACAATGTCACGGCCAAAAGCTTTGTTGGCTCCAATTCCACAGTAGTTGAATAAAAGAAGAGTCCACCATAATATAGTAAATACACAGGACGTTGGTGGCATACACAAAACTCCAAACAAAGACAGAGATGAAAATAAACACTTCAAAGTAGAGCTGAACAGAAAGTACACAACAAAAATTAGAAATGAACGTACTTGAGGTCACCAAACTCTACTTTCTGTCGAAATTTTCTGGTATTTTGGAAAAGATTTTTAAAATCTCGCATAAAAAAGAAAGGAACAAAATGAAGATTGACAAGAAAAGTTAGAAAGGAACATACCTGAGGTCATCAAGCTCCAATTCTATCCAAATATTTTGGTACGAAAAAAAGAAACAAATTAGAAATTCAACGGTATAAATGAAGAAACAGTAAAAAAATATACAGAAGAAAAAAAGAAAGACTGAAATTAGTATTAAAGGTGAAGAGAAATGAGTAGCGTAACTGCTAAGATTGAATGTCTGGTTCTATTTTTCCATTCCCTTTTTTGAGTAAATGAAATGATTTAAAATGGTGTCGTTCAATAGAATGATGCATTATGTAGTAGTATTGACATATATTGTCACAAGGAAAAGCCAGTACAAAATATGATGACAATGACAGTCAGGAACCCGCAACTACTTTTAAAATGTTAATGTTCAATCTTCGAGCATATTGAATTACTGTCTATTCTATTCCCTGAAAAGAATATTTATTTTTGCCATCTGAGATAATTAGTTTCATAATGTTACTTTAGCTCCTCCTCTAGTAGGTGTACTGGTGCCAAGGTGTAGAAAATCATTTGTTCATTTGGCTACTAGAAACTTTTATGAAAGGTTGAACCCCAACTTTAAGGGGCCCCCACCACCCCGTCCCTGGAGCAACATGAGTGAGGTTAATCGTGGGATATGCCCCAACAGGCCAAAAAACAAGAGCTGCTTGTACACTGACGCCCACAAAGAGTCATAATCCATATTTCAAGAATCGAACCCTACTGCCAACAAGGTTGAGTTTTTCTCACCCTTATCCTTTGCACCACTGAAATATGTGCCGGAGGGCTACTAGAAACTTTTATATTAGCATCTATCCGGGAGAGAGAAACTTGCAACAAATTCAAATAGGGGTTGTTTAACTTACAATGTTAGTTTATCTAATCAAATCCAACCAGCATTCGTAAGCTGATTTTATGTACAAATAGATATTGATGATAAATCTTACCAACATTTAAACACCATAAACCTCTAATTCCAAAAGTTAACCAATTGCCCACCCATTTCGTCTCAAAGAACACAAAAGGCAAAATCGTTCCCTACTATTTACTTTCAAAAATGCATATCCCATGACTTTCACTATCCAAATAATCAATCATAAATATAAAAGGCCGAAGGTTCCAGTTATTAACTTTTAAATAATTCTTAAAGTTTTCAAAGTAATACTTATTAGCGAGATATTAGGTTTGCAATATAAACTCATAAGGAAATCCTAAATGAAATCCGAAATGATTCTCGTCCAACTTCAGCACTAGATTGGTAAGAAAGAATACGGGTCAAACATAATTACTCAAATCACAGAATCCTATCCAGCGAAATTAGAGCCAACTAAACAGATTTGCGATCATTTAAATACCACAACTGAAATTAACTCTTGTTGGGCTGTGATGCCAAGGTCCAGTCCAACATAGGTTGTGATGATGAAAAATGCCCAAAATGGAATGGCCCACTTAACCGAGCCCAATGGTTCAATCCAAACTTAGTCGCTCTGGGACCGTTGGATCGACCCACTGATCAATGGTTGTTGGATTTTAGTATAAATAATATCTTTCTCTCTCTCTCTTTCTTGGGGGATCGAGTCGTCATTTTCTGTTCTCTGATTTCTTCGTATCTTCTGGAACCTTCAAGGGTTTTCGTCTCTGTGACTCTTTCATCTTCTCTGTGTGCGATTTTCTGGAGATTATCTTGGTGATAATCATGTCCTTGTGTGAGTCTCCTTTGTGTGAGTAAACTGCTGTGAGAAGTGGTCTGTCCATTTCGGGTTCCATTAAAGTGACTTTGTACTTTGGGATTGTGAGGGCTTGGGGTTGAGTTCGGTGCCTTCATGAAGGTTATGGGGCGTATGGCCTGAGCCTATGAAAGATCTAAATCTTGATGCTGTGGTTTAGGTTTTTCTTGTAAAGCTGTTGTATATTTTTGGTTGTATAATTTCAGATCTTGGATTAATAGTGGTATCAAAGCCTATGCTTGTCCGTTCTTGAGTCTTCGATTGAAGGTTCGAACACTGAAAAATTAATTTTTAGGCGTTTGACTGTAGATCGCGAAACCCTAGGTCTAGATTTGTGTCAATCTGGTGGTTTGTTGAGCTGATTCGAAACTAAACTGTGGAAAACGAGAAAGTTTTGTGACTTCTCGCCTCGATTTGTAAAAGGACCCTAAAATAAGAGGTCTTGTGGGTTCGATCTTGAACTGGAACCCTAACTTCGAAGCTGTAAGGGCTCGGTCGTGATTTGGTGATCTGGAGAACACTCACCCCTTGCTGCGATAACTAATTCCTGATCGGTGCTGGTGGTTAATCGTTTAATCACCCTTCGGTTTGCACTTCTTGATCCCTACATGATCACATACACACGTAACACTGTGTATACTTGATTATGCCTCTATCTTGATATGGTTAATTGTTGTATACTATAACTTGTTACATTAATTAGTGATATCTCCTTATATTTGTCTGTGATCTCTGTCTGTGATCGTTTAAGTTTGGGTGATTCAAATTGAACCTTGACCTGAGAACTTGATTCTCACGGAATTCTGGTGAATTTGATCAACCCTAGGTTCTGCAGATTTGTTTCTTAATACTGAGATATTGTTTCTGCCTGCATTGTTGTATTTTCTGGTTCTTGTGGAGTTTACACTAGATTATGTACTGATCTTGTTATTGTTTTGAAATTATTTGTGATTAAAAATAATTGTGATTCATTCATTTGACTGTATACTTTTTGTATGATCTAAAACAAAAATTTTTTGCGAAGGTCAAATTCAACAGATTTTTCAAAAGTTGATCATCTGTCCTTTTCTTATTTCTTGAAAATACTGTGCGTTATTTTTCAACAATAAAACATGACAAAAGCATCTTTTGAACTTGGTGTTTTTGATGGAAAAGGGGATTTTCCCATTTGACAACAAAAAATGCGAGGTGTTTTAGTTCAGCAAAAGGTTTCTAAAGCAATAACAGATGAATTTCCTGATACCATGACAGATGATCAAAAGGAAGAATCTGATGAACTTGCTTATACCTCCGTTATTTTGCATTTGTCTAATCAAGTTTTAAGAAAAGTAGGCAAACATGATACTGCCAAGGCACTATGGGATGAATTAGAAAAGCTTTACCTACCTAAGTCTCTGCCTAATAAGTTGTTTCTGTTAGAGAAATTTTTCAGCTTTAGGATAGATCCTACTAGAGACTTAGAAGACAGTTTAGACATTTTTAATAAGTTAGTTTAAGACATTATTAATACAGGTGAGAAAATTTCTGATGAGTATAAGGCTGTAGTGCTACTTAATGCTATACCTGATGCCTACAAAGAGGTTAAAGCCGCCATTAAGTATGGTAGAGATACTCTTACACCTGATATTGTCATAGACTCTTTAAGGAGTAAGGAACTTGAACTTAAGTTTGAGAGAGGTAATAGTGGCCATGAAAACTTGTTTGCTAGGGGGAGGACTTTAAGTAGGTCTAGTGGTACTCAAGAAAGCCATAATAATCAGGGAAATAACAATAGGAGAAAGTTTAGAAGTAGAGGCAGGACCAAGTCAAGGACTAGGACTAAAAAGTGTTATGGGTGTGGAAAATCTGGTCATTTTATTAAAGACTGTTATAAGAAGAAAAATGAACAGAAAGGTAAGGGTGTTGATGAAGGTAATGTGGTAGAATCTGAAGGTTTTGCTACAGTTGATGTATATGTTGTGATTGAAAATTTATCTAACTCTACAAATATTGTTGATGAGAGTTAAAACCACGAATGGATCTTGGATTCTGGTTGTACCTTCTATATGACCTCTAGGAAGGCATATTTAGAAAATTTTAAGAGAATTGATGGAGGAGAAGTGGTTATGGGCAATAATATAGCTTGCAGAGTTGAGGGAGTTGGGAATGTCACTTTGAAATGAAATCTGATAATGGATACATTTACACTCTTGAAAGGGTGAGGTATGTCCCTGAATTAAATAGGAACCTTATTTCCATGGGAAATCTGGATGATATGGGGCTGCAAGGAAAAATAGAAGATAGTTTTTTGAAGGTGATAGAAGGATCACTTGTTATTTTTAAAGGTGTTAAAAGAAATGTGATTTATGTGATCAAAGCTAGTACAATGTTTGATCACATAGGTGGGTCTTAGAGAGTTGAAGTTGATGCCACTTTAAAATGACACAAGAGATTGGCCCATGTAGGTGAAAAGGGCCTACACATCCTTTATAAGAAATGTGTGTTTGGAAAAGACTCTATATCTAAGGTGTCCTTTTGTGAAAACTGCAATTTAGGTAAGCAGCATAGGCTGCATTTTAACACAGGAAAATATAGAACCATCTCAATCCTTGAGTATATACATACTGATTTATGGGGACCTTCATCCACCATCACTCAAGGAGGAAATAGATATTTCTTGTCCTTGATTGATGACTATTCTAGGAAGGTTTGGGTTTACTTGTTGAAACATAAATCTGAAACCTTTGAGAAATTTAGAACTTGGAAGATTCTGGTGGAAAATGAAACTGGAAAGAAAATTAAGGTCCTTAGGACAAATAATGGTCTTGAGTTTTGCAATGCTGAATTTGATCAATTGTGCAAAAGTGCTGGGATTAAAAGGCACAAAACAGTACCTTATACACCTCAATAAAATGGAGTGGCTGAGAGGATGAATAGAACCTTGTTAGATAAGGTTAGGTGCATGTTGATAGGCTCAGGAGTTTCTAAGGTTTTATGGGGTGAAGCTGTAATGACAGCTTCATATGTTGTTAATAGAACCCCCTCAAGTGCTCTAGGTGATAAAACACCTGAAAAGTTATGGACATGACATGTCCCTGATTATTCTTATTTAAGAATCTTTGGATGTGCTGCCTATTCCCATCAGAGTATAGGGAAACTTGAACCTAGGGCCCAGAAATGTGTTTTCTTGGGATATCCTGATGGGGTTAAAGGTTATAGGCTTTGGAGTAAAGAGGTAAAAGGTTTTAGAATCATCAACAGTAGAGATGTTACATTTGATGAGTAAAAAATGCCCTCCTTAGAAAATAAGGAGCCAGAAGGGCTATCCGGTGATGAAAATTATGGTAATACCAAGCAGCGGGTGGAGCTTGGCTTGCCTAGTGAACCTGTTGGTGATGAATAGGTGGAGGAAGAAGCTGAAACAGCTTCTGGTCCTCAAGAAAATGAAGAGGAGAGTGTTCGAGAAAATCTGGAAAGTCAGCCTGATGAATTAGGGGATTACCAATTAGCTCGAGATAGGACTAGGAGAGAAGTAAGAGAGCCCGTGAGGTATGGAGATTACCTTTCACTTGCTGTTTTGTCCTATCAAGACTTAGTGTTTAAAGAACCAAGATCTTATGAAGAGGCTATAAGCTGTAAGCAATCTGAGAATTGGCATACAGCTATGATAGATGAGATGGACTCCTTAATAAAAAATGAGACTTGGACTTTAGTTCCTAAACCTGCAGGTAAAACCCTTGTTGATTGCAAGTGGATCTTTAGTGTTAAGGAGGGAAATACTGAAAAGATGCCCATAAGATTTAAGCCTAGACTTGTAGCAAAAGGATTTACACAAAAAGAGGGCATAGATTATAATGAGATTTTTTCTCCTGTGATAAAGTACACTACAATTAGAGTTATGCTTGCCCTTGTTGCTCATTATGATCTTGAACTTGAACAAATGGAGCCTTCTTGCATGGTGACCTTGATGAAGTGATTTATATGAGACAACCACCTAGTTTTATTGATGAATCTAAATCTGATCATGTGTGCTTGTTAGAAAGATCATTATATGGTTTGAAACAATCTCCACGACAATGGTACAAAAGGTTTGATAATTTTGTATCTACTATTGGTTTCATAAGAAGTGAATTTGATCATTGTCTTTATTTTAAAAGAAATGATGAAAATGCTATTGTTGCTTTTATACTTCTTTATGTGGATGATATGTTGCTGATTGGTCAGAATATGCATGTTATTAATCAGATAAAACGGTCTTTAAGTGCTGAATTTGAAATGAAAGACCTAGGACATGCAAAAAGAATTTTAGGGATGAAAATCACTAGGAAAAGGCACCATAAGTTACTGTACTTGAAGCGAACTGCATATATAGAAAAAATGTTGACTAAGTTTGCCATGCATAACTCTAAATCTGTTTCATTACCATTGGCCAGCCATTTTAAATTTAATAAAGAGCAATGTCCTACAGATGAATCTGACATTAGACAGATGGAAAATGTACCCTATGCTAATGCTGTAGGATCTGTCATGTACACCATGGTATGTACTAGGCCTGATGTAGCTCATTCCATTAGCACATTAAGTAGATTTATGGTCAATCCAGGACCTGACCATTGGGTTGCTCTAAAATGGCTGTTGAGATATTTGAAAAGATCTTCACATCTTGGTTTGATTTTTAGTGCCTGTAATAAAGGTGTTGTACTCAAGGGTTTTGTAGATTCAGATTTTGCTGGAGATAGAGACAATAGGAAATCTACCACTGCTTATATGTTTACTTTGTGTAATACATGTATTAGTTGGAAATCACAACTTCAACCTATTGTTGCTTTATCTACTACTGAAGCTGAGTATGTTGCTGCAACTGAAGCAATAAAAGAAGCCCTATGGCTTAAGGGCTTGTTATCTGAAATAAATGAATTAAGTAACCCTGTTGTCTTATATTCAGATAGTCAAAGTGCAATTCACCTATGTAAAAACCCTGTTTTTCATGAAAGAACCAAACATATTGATGTTAAGTTGCATTTTATTAGAGATGTTGTTTCTAAAGAACTTATTTTACTTCAGAAAATTGCAACTCAATTTAATCCAACTGATGTAGGGACTAAGGTAATACCGTTAAACAAGTTTAAGTCTTGTTTACAAATTTTGAACATTGATGCTGGTTAAATTTTTTGGTTCTGTACAGGTGCTGAATCTGATGCTTATTGGAAGTACTGGGAAGTTTCATTCTTTGGAGAGATATAAATTGTGTTTTACATTTATTAGGCTTCTTGTATGACCATTGGCATCAAGGTGGAGATCTGTTGGGCTGTGACGCCAAGGTCCAGTCCAACATAGGCTGTGATGATGAATAAGGTCCAAAATGCAATGAGATGGCCCACTTAATCGAGCCCAATAGTTCAATCCAAACTTAGTCGCTCTGGGACCGTTGGATCGACCCACTGATCAATGGTTGTTGGATTTTAGTGTAAATAATATCTCTCTCTCTTTCTTGGGGGATCGAGTCGTCATTTTCTGTTCTCTGATTTCTTCGTGTCTTCTGGAACCTTCAAGGGTTTTCGTCTCTGTAACTCTTTCATCTTCTCTGTGTGAGATTTTCTGGAGATTATCTTGGTGATAATCGTGTCCTTGTGTGAGTATCCTTCATGTGAGTAAACTGCTGTGAGAAGTGGTCTGTCCATTTCGAGTTCCATTGAAGCGACTTTGTACTTTGGGATTGTAAGGGCTTGGGGTTGAGTTCGGTGCCTCTATGAAGGTTATGGGGCGCATGGTCTGAGACTATGAAAGATCTAAATCTTGATGCTGTGGTTTAGGTTTTTCTTGTAAAGCTGTTATATATTTTTGGTTGTATAATTTCAGATCTTGGATTAATAACTCTGCAATCAAACTCCAACTTTCTCAAACTATGCAAAAAAGCTACTATGACGAACTGGGGCTTTTTCGCCTTATTTCCTACAAAAAATAGTATAATTATAATATAATTTCTGTATATGTGTGCACGTACACGATGAGAGTAAGAACTTACCTATGTTTCTTGAGGTTCTAAATGCTTGTACTACGCTAATTAGCAAATTCGGTTCAGGGTCTTTCTCTGCTATTAAAATTAAGGTCGAGCCAAAGGATCGTTTGTCTAGCACAGGATGAGGCTAATGCTTGGGTTCCCGTGGGGGCTCCGGCTCAAGCTGTAGATGCGGTGGATATGACCTTGAATCCAGCTGTGGCCATGGGTTAGGGATAGGTAGCTCGAATTGACCTTAGCCTTGAGGTCCTCCATCTCGCTCTTGAGCTCTTCCTCCGTCACATCGGCCATTGGATCCTTTTTCTTCGTTTTCGTCTACTTCCTTCTCGTCACCAGACAAAAATCACAAACTTAGATTTAGATAGAGATTACAGAAGCTGTAAGAGAAGGTAAAAAGCATATCCATACTGAAGATATTTTGTATGAAGAGTTGGGAATGGTAAGTGAACTGTAACAATCCAGTTTGGGTGTGAAAAGAAGATCAGAAGAATGAACAACGAACTCATATTCGCTCTTTTATATCAGTGCAATGACAATGATATTGTTGTGTCTATACGTCTTTTGTCTGACATATCTCTTTCGCTGTTGTTTTGACTTAAGTTAAAGATGATATTTTATGAATAGGGTTATTAGCACAAAATATTTTTACTTTTCATTTTACAACTTTTAATTGAGTAAATGGATGAAAATAACGATTTTTCCATGAAATATAAAAATAAAGGTGAGAATGTCAAATAAATGAAAGGTAGGGACGTTTTGCACAATAATGATGAAATGTAGGAACGTTTTGTGCTAATTACTCTTTTAATAATTTATTTGGACTCATCTGTAATTTTTTAAAAAGCTTGGAAGTATGATTGCCATTTATTCTTTAACTTTTCTTTTCTTTTTTATTATTTTATTTAAATAGGGGATATATTTGTCATTTTACATAAGAAATTTCATGAAAATGATGATTTTCGCAATAAAAGGTGAATGTAAGGATAAAAATGTCAAAAACTAAAAGATAAGGACGTTTTGTGCTAATTATCCTTTATGAATACTAGAATTCTAGCTATACATAAATTCTATTTGTTTCCCATTATTTTTAAAATTCATTTTCGATTTCTTCTTTTCAATAACATATTTTTCAATATAATAATATTAAACAAAAATTCAAAAAAAAAATCTTTATTTTTTAACCACACATTCTATATCAATCTGTTTTTCTAAAATACATTCTTAAATAAAAATAGAGCTCAAACATGCGCTAAAAGAACATTAAAAATTTCAAAATAATTTAATAAAAATAAATATTAAGTGTTATATTTTTTAATACTTACGAGCATGTTGATATAAATTGAAAAAGATTATAAATCTTAATGAATTTTATAGATTTGAATTGATTTTCACAAATTTCATACGAATCTCATCAAATATGATGAAATTTCAAAAGATTTGATTATATATATTTTAAGCTTAAAATTCATCCAAATATTTTAAAATTCCTCTACTAATGGAATCTTTATAAATTTACTAATTTTTGAAATACTTAAATTTTAAAGAATTTTATTAACACATATCAATTAAAATTTCAACCTAAATTTAAAAGGATTTTTATAATCATCACAACACCCCCTTTATAAAATTTCAGGTTAAATTTTTATTAGCCACCGAACCTTACATCATGTCACGGCTTACTCATCGAACTTTCAAACCTTTTCCACTGGCCATTGAACTTTGCTCCTTTATTGCCCATTACCCATCGGATCAAATCTATTAGTTTACGAATCTACGTGGCAGACGAAAAATTGAAAGCGAACTAGAAACCTTAAATCCCCAAATTTGAATTCGATAGTCGATAGCAGATCTCGAAATCAAGGTCCTCACCATTTTTGAATCTTTAAACAACCCGATCGAAGCGTGAAGAATCAGCACCCAATCCATTTATGTAGCTCAAGCAAATGGACAAACCACACGAAGGTAAAATCTTGAACTTTTTGAGGGTTTTAATGGTTATGAGAGTTCGTAACAATGGAATTGAACAATTTTGAATGGTAATCTTCGTAGGCATGAGTTATAGAGTAAAAATGATTTTGTCGATGTTAACATCACAACAATTAACCTTCATGAATAGTATTCAAAAGCATCAAGATACAATGATGAGATGTACAGGACGCTTATGTCTAAGGATTAAGAAAAAATTACACAAGAATGTTGAGAAAGCGTGTGAATGTACATTGTACTTTTCAGGTGGTTGTAAATGGCAAGTTGAATGCAGATTTGGAATATATGTTGTTGATCTACATGAAAGAACTTGTACATGTAGAGGATGGAGCTTACATGCATACCTTGCATGTATGCCGTTGCAGTAATTAGGGATTGCAGAAACGATCCAGAAGATTTCGTTCACAATTGCTATACAATTGAGACATATATCCGGTGCTATAGCAGTACCATGCATCCAATAACTGTATGCTTTTATGGCCACAATTGGATACGCTTGATAACGCTTGATATCACTTCACCGTCGTGGACTATACTGCAAAAAGGAAAGAGATCGATAAATTGGAGAAAATGAGCAAATGAAGATGTGATAGTGTGTTTATGAGAGAACTATATTCGAAGAAAGGTGTGTCTGAAGATGACCTGATTAGTAAGCGGAGAGCAGGGTCACAAGAAGCGATACCACTATAGGCCGGATGCTCCATATTTTCTGTGAGTACGATTTTGCCTTCAGGCGATAATGTTAAAAATGTTTTCTAAAAAAAAGGTTAAACCCTAACCTTAAGGGTCTCCCACCACCCCTGCCCTGGAGCATCGTGAGGGAGGTAAATCGCAGGTTATGCCTCCAAGGGTACAGGGTGGAAGGTTGCTTGTACACTTGCACTTACCCAAGAGCTAAATCCATATTTCAGGATTCGAACCCTTGACGCAGCAGCCTCAAGCAAAGCTGGATTTCTCCACCCTCCCCTTTTACCACTTGGAGATGTGCCTTGGGGGCTTAAAAATGTTTTCTAACTTTCATTTTTGGTCGATAAGATTGGTTTGAATATAATATAGAACCAGTAGGCGCACATTGTGATAGAGTGATCGACGAACGAGTTAGTACTCTTTCGAGTTATTTATGTAAATGTTCATGGTGATGATTTGTCGATTACGTGAGTAATCTGATAATGTTAATGATTACATTATATAGGGTAAATGGTTTTTGACCGAGGACAGCGGGCATCGTCGACCACAATCCTGGAAATGAACAAACTTTCCATTTCATTCCAACCTCGATGTTGTCTTATGAAGCGCATTCAGGTGGGCTGAAATCTGGTCTAGCAGCAACATTTTGCACCCAATCGACTTCGATTGATGTTCCAATCGACGATATAAACTTTGAAGATGTTGTGAACGACTTGATTGACACAGGGGATATAGAATCTACCAGTGTGAGAGCTTTGAGGGCACGAAAAAGAAGCCGCTCAAATCAGAGTACTTAGCTGGAACATATGTTGGAATTCAATGTTTCTATTTTTTATGAAAACTGTGATGGGAGTTGCTAAGCTTTTTGCATTCTCCACCAAATGGAGCTTATGGTAAGTGGTCTAGCATAGTGATAATATTTTCTAAAAATGTACATTCATTCGTAATGTTTGTTTGCATCCCGTTGTTGCAGTCAAGCAGGCACACGAGGAGCAAGATATTGAAGTAGCCAAGTGTCTAAAGCGGCAAGAACACTAGTTTAATCTGCACATACATTCCAAAGTTTGTCAAATAAAAACATTGAAATTACAAACGTAAATTTCAAATTAATGGGATTAACCCACAATCCGAGGTTCTATGTCTACAAACAGATTATAAAACCAGTGAATTATACAAACTTGTGAACAACATAAACGGTTTGTTTCACGGAGCTCCTCTATTTTGTTTCCTGATATCCTTCTCTCTTTTTCCCTTGTGGAAAGTAAATTTCACAAAGATATCCAAATCATTTTCTTCAGTTATTTTAGCAACATGCGTTAACAAACTCAACAGCTTATAAATTTCTGATGTCATGCTTGACCGACCCTCTTATTGACAATATTCATATGTATCGAGCCACTTAAAATCCTTGCAATCGTTAGTACAATAAAAGAATAGCCATCCTAAGTTCCGGTCCTATTTCCAACCTCTATGCATTTCTGAATTCTCTTGACGCATACTGGGCATGGTTTTTTAGTCCGACAATCCAACAAGTAGTGCCCGATTTCCGGCAACCATGAAATATCCCTTAGTTATTCCCTCCCATTATAACATGCTTTTGCAACTAACAAATAAAAATCAAATCAAATCAGTAATCATATTTATTCCATCCAGTGAAAGAGAAAAATGACAAAAAGGAGAAAAACTAAACAAAAATTACTGCAATTCCTACTGCAATGTCCACAAAATATAGGTTCGTCCTACTACAATTTTCATAAAAAATGATTTTTCCCCCCCTGCTATTTTCTCATACACACTCCATGATCAAATTCATCAATTTTGAATGAAATCCGTTAATTTTTAATTAATAATATACAAAATCGACTCATGTCCTACCATTACGAAAGGAAGAAGATGCATGCAAAACATAAAATGATTTACGAACAAAACCAATTTTCATTTCACAGATCAACTCGTGTCATACCATGGGAACAACGATACAACAAACAGGCAACCTTTTTATTCTGAGAGATCTTGGGGATTTCTTAGTGCTGACACTAGGGCTCTTTGTATTTTGGAGGCAATCAAATTTGGGAGAAGCAAGTTATGTATGCGCAGGTATGGGTTTGGAATTTTAGAGTCAGAAGTCATGTGAATTTTAATTGCTAAAGATGCAACTTTGTTGACGTAGAAGTTGAGTTGCAAACCACTTGCAACTTAGAAGGAGTTCACTGGCCACGTCATCCTTCTGTCTGCCACACCAGTATGTTTAGTGTGCATTTGATTGCCAAAATTTTCCATGCAAAATGTCTTTTTTCTACATAAATTCTCTTTTTCATGCTGTTTGATTAATTATTTTTTTCGTGAAAAATATTTTCCCACTTTTAATAACGTGACCGGATTTTCCTTGAAAACAAGAAAATATTTTCTTTGGGTGGAGTGAAATTTTATTTTCCATGGAATTCAAACAGTGCAAAACTTTTTTCTTATCAAGTCGTCCACCTACTCACGTATCCAATCTCCCGCTCTCTCTTTCTCACCTCTTCACCAAGTACAAAACCCTCTATCACCACGCAATCGAAATGTAGCCAGAAAGACGAAGAAGAAACCAGAAAAAGGAACAAGAAATTAGATATTCACCCAACCAAGCCAGGAAAAAGGAAGAAAAATCAAGACCCGAACAATTCGCTGCTTCCATATACGCCATATTCACCACAAAAGGTCGACAACGAGCTGTTGTTTTTTCTCTCTCCGTTTGTCATAGTAAGCATAAATCTCTCTAGCTAATTTTTTGATTTTTTTTACCACTTTCTTACTTTTTTTTTTGCTCTAAATCTTTAATAATTTCTCTTTTACTGTTAATTACCTTTGTTTGTCTATTGTAGATTTTTTATTTCAGAATTTTTATCATTTCTTTCATGTTTAATTGTAAATTAAGGGTTTTGGAGGTATACAACATTCGAATTTTATTTTATTTACCATTCTAATTAGGGTATGTTTGGAAAATAGAGTTGGAACAATGAAGGTAAACATTAATTATAGGAAACTAATTGCATAGTTGTTGTTTGGAAGTATTGAAAAAAAAATTATTTATTAAGGTCGTTTAAATTTGAGTTTGTTCGCTTATGTTTAAAAATAAAAGCAGAGTGGAGTAAGTTTTGTTCTCCTGAGTTTCAAGGGTAGTTCTGTTGAAAAATATTGAATGAGAATGAAATGCACATGAAAAGGATCTAGTATTACATGCTTGCATTTTGTGCATTAGTTTCCGATTCAAGATCATATTTTTCTTGATTTCCACTACATAATCCCAACAATAGTCTCCAAATATTGCAAAGTGAATTTGTTGTTTTACCCTTTTCAATGAATACTAGTGGGGCGGACGTGCGTTGCACGGTAATTGTGAAATGTAAAAAATAAGGGTCCATTTGATTGCAAGAATGGAATTTGAGTGGAAAGAAAATGAATTCTAGGGAATTGAATTGCCTAGAACTTGTTTTACTAAGAATTGTTAATTAAATGTGCTTGATTGATATAAAAAATGGAGCTAATGAGCACAAAAACTGACGAATAGCTTGTTCAATTTACGAGAAGTATCACAACGAATACTTCATTTCAATCAATCTATGAGAGAGATAAAAGAATGGGACATTAATTAAAAAAAAAACTCCAAACTCTTGAATCAATCAAACAGAATTGCACATCTTCGAGAGTGCTACCTAAGGTTTTTTGGTATTTGAAACTAAGAGAAGAAATTGGATTCCAACAAAAATTATAAACTTGCCACTATGAGACAAAATATTTGATAATATAAATATTTAAATTGTTCCATATGGTCGAGTCACAAAGAAGAAACTCAGGAGGGTGAGCTTAGTTGTTCGTTAGTCGTCGAAACATCCTTTCTACATATATCACAAGACCTACTATTTTAGATTGAGAATCTTCCTCAATGAATGTATATGTTTACGAAAAATGAACAAATATATCAAATTCATGAGACTCTTAAAAAATTAAGGGGGGTTAAGTTTGTTGGGATACTATCTATCCCTAAAATTCTAAATAATCGAGTCTATAACAGAATTTAGGTTGTATTTATGGCTTCTTATTAACTCAAAGTAGTAAAATTACAATATTATTCAAATGAAAAGTCAAAAGTACATAAATAAAAAGAACACAATAATTAAGCCCAAATTAAGTTTTATATTCCTATGGAAATCGACTTCAACTCCTAATATTGAGAATGTACCAAGTTCTTGTGGAAGAACTATAATTCTTGAGATATAAAGGCATCTAACAATGACAGAAGCAAGAAGAGATAAGGATGATCATGAGTTCAAGTTAAATCCTAAAAGAAGAACTAGAGAAGAAGAGCTTGATTGCACAAGATTTTAGGAAAAAAAACTTGGAACTTCAAATCAAGAATTGGAAAGTAAGGTAGATTTGATAAGATTTTTAAAATTTCTCGAATCTTTCTTGAGAAAAATTGATAAATTATTTTAATGAATGCTCATGAATCATATTATTACTACAAAACACAACCATGTAATTCAATAGAATAGTTGAGGATTGTCCTGTTACATCAGCTGCGATTACATCTCTAATACAACTTCACACCCAGAAAACTGATTCAAACATTTGTTCATTGCATAATTGAAGTGTTACCTCTTGATTTTTTTTTCAGAAGTTTGGTGTAGAGACCAAAGATATCTGGATTTGATGACAACATGACAAACTCTACAGGCCACTTCATCATGTTCAATGTACCTACATTTACAAATAAGATTAATTGTTTGACTACGAGTCAAAAGAAAATATGATAAAAAAAATTACACGTCAATGATTTTCTAGTTCTTCTAGAGATAAATTCAGTACAAAGATATGAAATTTTCCCCGTCGAAAGTAATCCACATTGGAACTAAGTTCACATGGAAAGTT
The DNA here is from genome assembly GCF_002742605.1 of Olea europaea var. sylvestris. Lineage (NCBI taxonomy): Eukaryota > Viridiplantae > Streptophyta > Magnoliopsida > Lamiales > Oleaceae > Olea > Olea europaea. The sequence goes on from NW_019234592.1 coordinate 81,372, forward strand.
TAAATCATAACTACAACAATCCATCTTTTTCTATCTTAATCATTCCCCACTATAACAATTCTCATAATATTCAACAATCATGGTTTATTTACATGAACTAACGAAATATCACAATTCCATGATCTTGTCACGACAATAAACTAATTAAAATGAAAAAGAACTAATCTAATAAACCACATATATCACTTAATAAATGTACTTAATCAACTGCAACATATAACTTTAATCATATCACCTCCAATATCGAATTAAAATATCTTCGTAAAATCCTACAAACAAAATTGAATTAGATTACTTCAATTTCATAAAAAGAATAATTTTAAAAAATAATTTGCGCACATGGAATTGTCCTGTAAATTCATATACAGAGATCTTCGAACGATGAGATTGAGCAACAAGCAATTATTTTAGCTATTATACGTTTTAAAAAACAACCCACACACACAACCAAATAAAATAAAACCACACAAAGGAAAAATATGTCATCAAAAGAAGAAACCAAATAATCAATCCAATTTGATAATAAAACACCCAAAAAAAGTTGAAATTCATACACTCGCAAAATGGAAAAATGCTCCAGCGCAAGAAATAATTAAAACTTTTAGAATTATGTATAAACCCCAACAAAATCTAAAGCAAACTATAATAAAAAAAAAATTTGAAAAAAAGTTAAAGTTTTACCAAAAAACTAAGGCACTGGAATAGAAGAAGAAAAATGAAACACATGAAGTATGAAATGCAAAAAAAGAAAAACCACAAAATGGGCAATATTTATACACAGGTTGAATCAAATTCAAAATCCACAATATTAGGATGTCAACTCTAGGAATTTACCTCTTCATTGTGCAATTTGTAGCAATAATTGCAATTTATTGTACTTCCATTATAGTTGAAATAAAGCATAGAAACTAATCAGACTTACGAATGGCTGCCTGACATCATCATAAGAAAGCCCAAGACGTCTTCTTAAATCTGCTTTATTTTCTGCTTTGCTTTCAATATCATAAGCATTAATTAAAATAACATACAATCTTCAAATTAATCTAGACAGTGAACACTAGACTCAATTGATATAATTAATTAAAATGGTAGAAGTTTAATTGATATTACTTTACTCCCTAGTTTATATTATCAAAATCAGTTTGACATGCAAGGAATATTAATTAAAACTAAACATCAAATTATTTCAATTCACCATTAAAAGACAAATGAGGAAAACTGGCATTATTAACTAAATGCTACAAATTAACAACTGTCAGAAAAAAGAAATGAAATTAAAACTAAAAATCAAACTATTTCAATTCACCATTACAGACAAACGAAATGCTGCATATTAACAACTGTCTAAAAAAAGAAACGAATACTTTTCAATCCGAATCCGAATTATTAAATCCTTACTTTGACTTAAGAATCGAAGAAAGGAATGGGTTGTATGAGTTCAAGACTACACCCGGAAGAATTAATCAATCACATTACCTTGAAGTCGGTAAATGGCGCGGCCAATTTTGATGATATTGTTTATGATGTCCTGAGAAAGTTTATAGGAAATTGTTAGGCAGAGAGAATGAGAGAAGAAGGACGATGAATGTCTCCGTTATTTTTTTTTTTACCAACTACGAAAAAACAAAGAAGATAGAATGCAAAAAAAAAAAAGGGAAAAAAAGATAGTTATGTTTTTTACCACAAATAATAATAATAATAATAATAATAATAATAATAATAATAATAATAATAATAATAATAATAATAATAATAAAAATAAATGGAGCAATATGCTCCGTGCATGCATGGAGCATATTGCTCCATGCATGCACCGAGTCATAATAATTTTTTATTTTTCTTTATTTTTTAAACTCGAATACATGGAGCTATAATTATTTTTTTATTTTACTTTTCTTGTTATTTAAATTAAACTCGAACATAAGCCATTTCCTTCTTGCAACCACTCTTTAATGATGATTAACTCAAAGAGAAAAATTGAAAAGCTCCGTGCGTGCACGGAGCCATAATTTTTTTTTTTGGTTATTAAAAATCGGATGCACAGAGCCATAGTTATTATTTTTTTATTTTATTTTTCTTGTTATTTAAATTAAACTCCAAGATAAGCCATTTCCTTCTTGCACGTAACCACTCTTTAATGATGATTAACTCAAAGAGAAAAATTGAAAAGCAGAGTTCAAAAAAATAGAAAACAAATTGTTATTTTTGAAAGTAGAATAAACATATACTTACATAAAAATTACAGAGATTCTGATTTAAAATATTTGCTAATGATACGTGACCATGGAACTGCTCGTTATCAAAACAATCTATGATGGAGTTTGGTTGTGGGTGTTGCAATTTTGGACAGAATCTGATAAAGATATGGCTGTGCATACAAATAAGTTTTGGGTCAATCAATTTTGGATAGAATTGGATTGAATGGAGATATTGCCTTGCGTAAATAAGCTTTTGGGTCAGGATTTCATCAAATTTTTGAGGTATGGAATATGGGATTGTGTTTTGGGTCAGGATTTCATCAGATTTTGGAGGTATGGGAGATGGGATTGTGGAGTGGGATGATGAGATGTTTGAGCTGATGGTTGCTTGAAGTAATGGAAGAAAGGAAAAAAAAAAAGAAAAAGAAAAAAGAGGAAGACGATGGGAAATTGCGACACGTGTCCAACCAATGTTTCGCTCTTTTATATATATAGGAAATAGCCTCTGGTTTCCAAACTTAAATAGATTTTGAATCAGTTTCCAATTGAATATCATTTTTTTGACTATTATATGGTATTATTTGTGTAACCTGCCATATCTTCAGTGTATGAGAGGAGGATCTAACATTTTTTGGACTTCAGTTAGATAAAATTTGTCCGCAACAAAATTTAAAATGTCTTAAGATGTCATTATATTGTTTCCTTCTTATCTATTGCAAAATTTAAAATGTCTTAAAATATCATTTGGCATCGTTTATCCTTGTCATTGGTAGCTACTGTAACATCAAGATCATAAGCTTGAGTTGGGATAGTTCCAAGATTTGATAGGAGATTGTCTTCAAATGGTCCTCCATGCACTTCGATTAAATGTGCTTGTGTCGAGATCTTTTAGTGAAATATTATTGTTTAGTTTTGCTAGATACTCATTCAGTAAATAAAGGCCAGAGATATATCTTCGAACACAAAATAGGTCGATTACTTGAATTTTCTTATTCACTTATTTGAGGCCTGTAAATAGCTTACATTCAAATGACTCGATTTATTACTCATCTTGTCCAATTATAATATGTATTTTATGTGTGGATTTTATTTGATGTTTATTTAACGTGATAGTTCGTAACATGGCTACAACAATGAATCAACATCAATGCGAATGACAACATTTAGGTTTATTTTAGACGATGGTCATACAAGCGATTGTGATATATAATGATATTAGGCATCGTGAACAACGTCTCCCTAGAGCTCCTCATAGAAATTGGGATTCCGAAAGAGATATGACACTTAAATAAATGTTTGACACGAGTGACTGTCGTGATCTACTTAGGATGATAATAGTCTGTTTCAAAGATTATGGGCTCGTTTGCGAACTTACTGGTTGGTTGGTAGTAAATTTGTTCGAATTGAAGAATAACTGGCTATTTTTCTGAATATTGTCGAGCATGACCAACATAATCGGGCTAGACGTTTTACTTTCTTTTGATCTGGTCAAACAGTTAGTTTTTACTTCCACAGAGTCTTGTACGCTTGTCTTCGACCATATAGAGATGTTGTAATTAACACAACCCATCATAGCTCCCCTTATGAGAAGGAAAATACGAAGCCATGGTACTAATTTTTTTAGGTTCAAGGTTTTTAGTTATTTCATTATATCTCTTAGAACTTCAATACTACAATATTTTGAAAATTCTTCTTTTTTAAAGGATGCTGTAGAGGTCATAGATGGTACATATATTGCTGCAAACATCCCCTTAGAGGAGCAAGCTAGGTATCACAATAGAAAGCAAGTGATTTCTCAAAATGTTTTGGTAGCTTGCACATTTGATATGAAATTTACATATGTGCTTACCAGTTGGGAGGGATCCACACATGACGGTCAATTGTTAAGGATTGCAATATTACGCCAAGGGCATAAGCTAACAATTCCTTTGGGTAAGTTGTATTACTATTTTGAAAAAATTTCTTTTATGTACAACATATAAAAATCAAATAATTACTAGGTAATAACAACTGTAATAGGTAAATATTATCTTGTCAGCGTCGATTTTCCATTGTTTTTGGGATTTCTTGAACCATACCGTGGGACTCGTTATCATCGTAGAGATATTGAGGGCTAACACCCTGAAAGTAGTAAGGAGTTATTCAATTTTCGACATTCATCTTTGCACAATGTCATTGAGAGGACAGTTGGTTGGCTTAAAAACAAATTTTCACATTTGAAACATCAACCCTACCACGACATTGACACACAAGCAAAGATAGTCCTTGCTTGTTCTGACATCCACAACTTCTTAAGGATTGATAACGTAGAAGATATTTGTGAGGAGGATTTAGTTAGCAGCGATGACGAGGTTAACCTTACACACATTGATGTACCTGAGGAGAATCTCCAAATGCCCACATATCTTTCACATCTCAAGAAGCATGGTCTAATAAGAAGAATACAATCGCTTAGTTAATGTGGGCTGATTATCGTCCCAATTAGGATTCAAGAGTCGATTTTGATTGAAATATGATATTTTCTTTTTATGTTGTTATGTAATGGACCTAAACTTTACACACTTTCATATTTAGCTATTGTTTAGAATAAACAAATATTGATTTTAGACAGAGTATTTTTCCACGTCCTTATGTAATGGTTTACATAACTTTGCTAGAATTTTAAATGTTGCAATTGGATTTGATCTTATCCGTTTCAAATGGTTGACATACATTATTTTTACATGTCTGTATTTAATGGTCAACCATAAACTTTTAATCTTGGTATACATATTTCATGGCACATAATCGACAAAGTTCTACGGTACCATTTCGAGTGCCTAGACCAACCATTCATTCAGATGTGGAGGATATAAGCTCAACCAAAGTGGATCCCAATGCTAGTAATTGTCATGTGCGTTGGAGTGATGCAATGGATGGTTGTATGATAACTGCACTACTGCATCAAGTGTAGGCTGGTCACAAAAGGAATGACAATGGGTTTTCATCACATCACGTTTCCAAAGCAATTGAGAGCGTGTATAATGAATGTGAAGTCATGGTCTCAGATAAGAACGTGAGGGTGCGATTGAAGACCCTAAAAAAGGAATTTCTTGAAGTTCGCCAATTGTTGAGTATGAGTGGTTTTGGGTTAGATCCTAACACTAGACGTGTCACAATTGATGTTATAGCTTGGGAAGAGTTTTTGAAGGTATAATCTTCATCAACCAACTACATTACGAGGTATTATATATTAGTAGTATAGTATCTTTTGAACATTGACCACGCATGGCACATATTCTACTATGTTTTCCTTTCTAGGAGAAACCGGAATTCGAAAAGTGGAGGACCAAACTTTGTGCTCATTATGATGATATGGAGGCTATATTTGGAAATAACTCGCGTTGTATCCGACAATGATAATTTATATCCCATTCCTGGTATGTCAAAGATTGTAAATAAATAAATAAATATATATATATATATAGACACACACACATACATATAATTTATATTATATGAAAAATGCTAACAAATTCTTTTTTTTTTTCCAGATGAAAATATGAATGAAGTTGATGGTGAAAGTGAGGATATAGATCCAAGCTCAGTCCGGGCTCCTAAGCGTAACGTTGAAGGAGGAACTAACAAAATTCGACGACGAAGTAACCACAAGACAATCTCATAGGCCTATCAAGCATTGCTGAATCGTCAAAAAAATTTGCTAATGCTATGGAGATTCAAGCAACGTTAGCTACACTAAATCACATCAATTGACAATTGGTTCTAGTCTTCTAGAAAAATTACAAAGCATGAACATTGAGAAGCGTGACATAATGCAAGTCATGAAAGTATTTCGATCGAACGAGAGTCTGGCTAGAGTATTTGTGAGCTTGACTGATGAAAAATTCACATGTGGTTTGGTCTTTGAGAATATTGGTCATGATCTGCCTCCACTACTTTAAGATGATGTGATTGAATAATTCAACAAACATATGTAGAAGTATGATAATTATTTTGGTTTGAATTGCTACTTTCTTGCAATAGAGATTTTTTTTTTGTTTTTTATTTTTACTTTTTGTTCTTTTGTTCTATGATGGACATAATTTCATCATTATTTATTTGATTATCTCATAATTATTTTCATTGGAATGAAAAATAATTAATTCTCGTAGATAAGTATAAATTTGAATTGGTGAGGTTGTTTTCCTTATTGTTAAATTTTTTTTTTCAATAACATTATCTTCGAAATACGACTTCTTTAGAAAAACATAACCAAAAATATTACACAATATATTTAATCGTGTGGGGACCATTATGTAGTACACTAGAAAATTGATAGAGTAATTCTCATGGAAAAATTACAATTTCCATGGAAAAAGAGATAATTTTCATAGAAAATAATGGTTGTCAAACAACTAAAGTTGGAAAAATTAATTATTTTCATGGAAAATAATGGCTATCATACACCAAAAGATTGAAAAATGTAATATTTTCTAGGTGGAAAATTAAGTCAATCAAACACCTATAATTAACAATTTCCATGTAAATAATTTCTAGGCAATTGAATTATCTAGAATATATTTTCTTTCCATGCAAATTTTATTCTCGTAATCAAACGCACCCTTATTGACAATTTTTGTTGGGTGAATGATGGACTTGGACGAAGCAAAGTACAGTGATCAATGGAAAGGTTTGCAAGTTACGTGACTAATCCGTGACATGATGTAAAGTTCGGTGGCTAATGAAATATTTAACTCTAATTTCCCATATCTTTCTCCCATAGATATAAACATTTTGGGGACCTACGGTTAGCAATTGAATTCCTCCTCCTATTGCTATTTGTGTTTAATATGGATTTTGGCAGATTGGTTACCGTCGAATTCTTATGCGATCTATTGTTAGATGAAAACCAACCAATTTCAGAGCGATTTAGAGCTTTCCGTCTGACCGGTATCGATCACCACCCCCATGCCCTCAACTCCCTCATCAAAGGTACCGTATGTAAACGAGATGCAGCTTTTCGGCTTTATCTTTTTCTTTTTAATTATCACTTATTTCTGTTTTAGAGTGACGAAAGTTTTATTTTATTTTCTGTTCTAGGGATGAGGGATGATTCAAACTTGCTGGCATGTGAGGCCGCATATATTTTGGGTCGGATGCAAAAACCTGATGCTATCCCTGCACTAGAAGCTGTTGTAGAGGATCTTTCCTTGCATCCCATTGTTCGCCTAAACGTATCGTGCTTTTGAATTTGGATAATGTATTTTTCTCTATTTTGATACTCTGTTTATTTAACAGGCCTCAAAGATTGCAATACAACCACATACATCAGTCGTCCATCTCTATTCCCATCTATTATTTTCATTCAGTTCGAAATCACTGAAATAATAGACCGGGATTATCATATCTACATGACGGTATAGAATTTTTAAATCAATTACAACGACAAAAATTCAGATATTTATTTATTCAATCAACTTGTAATTAAAATTATAAGACAATTGTCAAAACAAAAATTAATAAAAAAAATTGTAAAACAGTCGGGAAAAACAGCTAACATTCGGCTGTTAATGAGAAACAGCTGACTGTCGGCTGTTAGACAGTCTTATGACAGTCGGCTGTCTAACAGTTTTCGTTAACATCCTACAGTTGATTGCCGAACTGTTTATTTAGCATATGACTTTTTATTTTTTTATGGTTCTGAAGAAAAAAATTGTAGATCTGTTAAAAAAAGTTTTACTAACTACTTTGCTATTTAACTATTCAAACGCACACTAATTTGCTGAAATCGAAATTAGGCATGTGTAAATATACTTGCCGATTTGAAGTAATTGATTTGAAAAAAATTCTAGCCTCCGCATTTGAATTTTTTTTGATATTTTGAGGTTCAAGCAGATGAAAAATAAGAGTTTTTCTGTATTCGAAGCTCGTTCTGCAATTTTATAAGTGGTGAAGTATTTGGTTTTCAATTATTTACTAAAAGGGTAATAATATCTTTTAAACTATCTAATGTTTTGTAATTATATAATATATTTAAGGGCATCTTTGTTTTTTACCATTCAAGAGGTTAATATGATAATTTTCAAGATTTTAAAAGTCAAAATGGAAATAAGAACCTTTGACTAGGTCAATTTTAAAAGTACCCCGTGTTTTATCCTCCATTATGGAAATGAGAAATCCCTATGTTGGCAAGGTTCCTTTTGCTTGTTCTGAAAAATTTCATATGTTGGTGAGGTCCTTTTTGCTTGTTTTGGTTCTCATATGGCGAGTCACATTTTGCTTGGTTGGTTCTCTGTAACTGTTGATATCGGAGACGTGAGAGATACTGTGGTGTCGTCGTCCAGGGTAGAAATCTGTAGAATGTGTCGAAGAAGGCGACAAATTGGATTGTGTGTATGGTTGACTGTACTGGTGATTGTAGTGGTGGAAGTGTATGGGCTTGGTTGGTGGTGGCGCGACTACGAGGCGACGGCGGTGACTGTGGCGAAGGAGTCGGCGATTGAGCGATGGCCGACGGTGAGCATAAACTGAATTGATGGAGTGATCGGCGGTGGAAGATGAGTTGCGGTGAGAGAAGCGCCGGAGATGCCGGCGGTATTGGAGAGTAGTGTCGCTGGCGTGGGTGGCGTCGGCGTGGGTGGACGGCAGACGAGTTGGTGCTGGGATACTGACGGGGGAAGGAGTTTAGGGCTTGGGTTATTGGGTTGATTATATTGGGCCGGGTAATGGTTATGTTGAAATGGGTTGTGAAAAATGAGATTGCGTAGGTTAGTAATTAGGCCGATCAGGGTTGGACCCTGTGTCTTAGATTTGGGTTGCGTGGGTTTTCTATTGGGAACAAGGAAAATTAGACCTAATACCCCCAAAAAATGAGAATTTTGATTAGTACTCTTATAACTAATTAACACATTTAATCACGTATTAAATACATTCAAAACCCTTGATTCCAGGAAACTCCCAAACCATTCACAGCAAACTTTTCAACTCTTTACTCCCAAATTTTGAATACGTTCAAAACCCCACAGCCCCAAATCAAAACCCTTGATTCCAGGAAACTCCCAAACCATTGACAGCAAACTTTTCAACTCTTTACTCCCAAATTGTTTAGATGCTTCAAATGAAACATCCGGGTGGTGCCCATGAGCAAGACCAAACCTGTTTCCCTCGTTCGTCTAGTCTATGATGCTAGCCATCGCTGTTTCGATGGGAATTACATCCAAGAACTCGTTGAGAAAGCCATCGAGTTCTCTTTGCATTTGTGTACTTTTTGTTTTTCTATCGAGATATTGTTTTGTGCTTTTTCTATATTTGGGGTCTTCTGCCTTTCTTCAAAGCCACAATCTTTGTGATCAAAGGGGAATAGGATTGAAATTTTTAGAGTATATTATTTGTGATTTGTGAATTTTTTTTATTTAATTGCTCTGAATCTGAAACAAAGTTCAGAATTTTGTTTAATGGCTCTTCTTCATTTCTCGGTCCTACCTCATTTTATTCCTCCTTTAGCGTTCCTCGAGGCAGCCTAACGTCCGGAGAAAAGAGAGAGCAAAAAATCAAAATCAAATCTACACAACTATTCAATAAAGGTTTAGATTGTTAATTTAATTCTTAACGTTAATAATTCATTTCGTCCGATTTGTTGTTTTTAGCAAAATATTTGACAAGATCTAGTATGTTTTTACGGATTTGCTATTTCTAGTTGAGAATTCTAATTTATTTTGTTTGAAATTAGGTCGACTGTGAATAAAAAAATTATCTTGTCACATCTAAGCTGATGAAGATGACGATTAATATTTGGTTATACGCATTGTCACTTTAATTTGGAGGTGTTTTTGTACATTTCATGTTTGTGTTTTTAATATCATTTCTGTTGGATTCTGTTTTGACTTCAAAAAACTGGGACAATATCAAATTTTAAATAGATGAATGTAATGGTGTCTGTAATCCCTTTGTGATTAATATGACTTTTTTCCCCCTTATAAGATCACGAAATTTGGTCTACAGTTGGCTCGAATCCTTAGAATGTAATTTCTCGTGCAGTTCAATCTGTGAGACACACTTAGATTTTCGAGAATGAGAAATATGAAGCTGATACTGCTTGAATTATTCGATAATTATTCTTTATGATTCTGAATATTATGACCATTGACTTCTGACTTAGTCCTAAATCTTGCCATCCGAACAAAGAATACTATGTTATGATTAGGGTTTTGATTAGCGTTTGTATCATTTTTTTGAGTGCTTGTTACTTTTTTAAATTTGTCACTTTTTTGAATAAATTTTGTCACGTTTTCGAAATTTTTGTCACTTTTTTTTTTATTGTCTGTTACCCTTTTTTTAATGACTTTTTTAAGTGACAAATGTACATTTGATTAATGCATAGTCACCTTTTTTTTTTGGACTTTTTTATGTTTGTCACATTTTTTTTTTTTTGAATTTTGTCACTTTTTGAGTATGTCACTTTTTTTATATCACTTTATTATTATTATTATTATTATTATTATTATTATTATTATTATTATTATTATTTGTATTTTTTAATATATAATTGACACCAAATTTTTAAAAGTGATATTGCATCACTTTTTAAAAAAAAGTGGCATAATTTTATAATAAAGTGACGTTGTGTCACTTTTTAAAAGTGAAACTTAATTTTATTCAGTATTTTTTACTTTCAAAAATATTTCATATGATTTTTCAAAGATCTTTATTTTTAAGGGTATTTTTGTAAGTTACCCATACATAATTAAGGTATTAACTATACACAATTTCAATTTTAAGAAACTACATCTAAACTTTCAAAAATCAAGTGATAATTATGATTTTATTAATTAAAAAATATTTTTTAATATAATATATTCTGGTCACAACATTACATAATTTTTGGTCACAATTGCTTGATTATAGGTTACAACTTATTTATTAGTGACATATTATCATCACAATTTTTATAATTCACAACTTATTCACCAAATTTTCAAATTTATTGATCACAAATTATATAATTTTTAGGTCACAATTAAATGGTTATCTTTCAATCACAAATCACAAATTCTAAAAGTCATAGCTTATTCGTCGGTCACAAATTTTTGAGAAAGAGGAGAGAGGAGAAGTGAGGGGTCTTCATGACGGCGACGATGGTGGTTACATCGTGAGAGAGAGAGAGAGAGAGAGAGAGGAAATGTGATTTGAGGGATGGAGAGAGAGAAATGAAATGGGAAAATAAGGGTTTGGAATATAATAGGTTGAATTAATTTAATTTTATATTATTATTTAAAATACATAATCACCTGAATTTTGTATTATGATACTTAAATCTTGATTTATCTTAAATACCTGGATGGCTGTAATTTCCTCTTTTCTATTTGGGGAGTGGGCTGGGTTAATTGATAATAGGATGGGTCTATAGTAACTAATTGAGCCATTCCAACCCATATTCGAAAAATTCCAGTGGCATCTTCTCGACATTTCCATCAAAAAATTCCAATTGAGCCATTCCAACCCATATTCGAAATTCAAAATGGTCTAGACCTTTAACCAATAACAAATAAATAAAACGACCATTCATTTTAAATTTCAATTAAAAAAAACGACACACTCACACGCACAATTAAGCAAACATGAAAAACTAATAAAAACAATACAAAAAACATCATAGATACACTATTATAAATCAATCCAGAAGAGGTAGATTCTAGAATAAAATGCATCTAATCTAAGCAAGACTGTCATGCACTTTGTGGCATTTTACTAGTGGAATATGGTTTATGTTCACAAATTAAAAACAACTGAAATAATCAACCTCGAAATGCACTGAAATAAGTAGAAAAAGAAGCTTGAAACGCAACAAAAGCACAGTTGCGTGACCAAAATGCAAAACAAAAATAGCTAATTAACTTGGAAAACATAATTTTATAATGCTTGAAAAGCTTAGCATCGATCAATCCTCAAGATTCTACTTTACAATCCCACAAATTAACAGTCTTCACCAATAAGATTTAACATTTTACCAGTGGTGTACCTATTCAAAGGTAGAGTAGAATCAAATATAATTATTTGCAATACATATAGAAATCCACATTTACAAACCCCTAATAAATCCCTGAGTTCCTGCCTTGACAACTTTCTGAATGATAACAAATGGTTGGTTAGTTGGACCACCATAAACTCAAAGATAAAGACTAATCTGAAGTGTGGCAGCTTACTTCATTAGCCAAATTGGTAAGCGCCACTGTGCTTTGAGGTAACACAACCTTGAATCCAACTTTTTGAGTATTTAGGTGATTAAAAGAGTAGTGGTGTGTAAGTGTAATGGGATTGTGGTTTTTGCTTTGGCCCCAGTAGAATTGTTTTAGAAGACATAAAACAACACCACTGAATATTTTGGGATCTATTAAGTTGTTAAAATGCATCTTCTGAATTCTGGAAAACTCGTATGCTTGAGAGTCTAGTTAGCTTAGTAAGGCTTAAACTCTGTCCCAAAATGGAATATGTATTACTGCTGATGCAGAAACTTTCATGATGAATGGATGGTTTATCTTTTTCAATTTTCAGAATTCATACAATCAAAAGCGCTGCTAACACGAAACTAATAAGCACTCTTTTCCTCAACATTTTGTATGTATTTCTTGAATAAACGCTAAATTCTTCCTTTATTTGTTGCTTGATGAAATAATCAAATGGTGAAGGGTATATATAGGTGAGGAGGAGGATGGGGTATTACGTGCATGTGAAGCTATTTATTGGATTCTAACAGAACCATTTACATGGGAGATTGGAGAAGATAAGTTTGCAGGTAGCATATGAAGAGTTCATGGGAATTCTAAGAAATTAACTATGCTATCAATAATTTATGAGAAAAATAAATACTACATAAATGATAATTAGTATACACAAATACCTTTGCTATATCTCATTTAATTCATAATGTTAATTTCCTTAGTTATAAAAGAACTTGTATATATAATATATATGCAACTTGACATAGTTGACTAGGATATATGCATATCTATGAAGTCAATGTAGTTACTTAGGGCTGCTCTTTCTGAGAAGTTTTCTGAAATCAATGGCCAATTTGCTCTGCATATTACTTTTGTTGTCATTTGACATACTTTTGCATATTTATTTTTATCTTCCATCTCATATTACTTCTGTTGTCATTTGACATACTTTTGAATTAAACACATGGATTATAACCCCTGTTTGAATTAGCTAAAAATAAGTGTTATATTTATTTTATTCCTTTGAATGTTGTTTAAATTACGTCGCATTGCATAAGACCTTTTATATAAGGTTTTAAAACAACCTATTCTAAGTAAAAACAATACTATAAAATCAAATCATAATTGTGTTTATTAAAATAGACTTTAAAACTGAAAATTAAATAATATAATATCTCATATAATATTGCATCAAACTCATTTCGAACCACCACATTCTCTTGATAAAATATTTTAGAACGTAAATTTAATTTTTTTTCTACTTTTTAATTACACATTTTTCGAAAAAATTACTATTACAAAATCTATTTTTAAAAAAATAGGTCTCAAACGCGAAAAAATACATTTCTCACCAAAAATGATTGAACAATCTCTCTTCATTTCTGTTAATTAACAAATGCCTCATTGAAATAGTAAAAGTATACATTCACGATGAACATTTTTACGTTTCCAATCGACCGTTTGGATTGGTACCTTCACACAACTGCCTCCATGCAATAGATCATCAAACACTTACCAATCTTGACTTGTGTGCAATATTATGATAAAAAAGGGGTGTAAATTTTATCTTTAAATTATTAATGCATTTTGTTATAAAGATTTTCTTATTCTTGAAATCTTGATAGGAATGGCTAGTCTGTCCCATCCTCTCCACTACTTCTCGCTCGCGGTGATCGCGGTACAAAAATCGAGTAAGAATTTCATTTTCATTTACATTCCACATATATTTTATATATTTCTATCTTTTTCTCTCCAACTATGTTTCTATACTTTTTTTATTCAATTGGGATTTTTGAAAACTTTCGTAGATTTTTTTTTCTTATGATGACTTGTATGAATTTCGTGATTTTTTTTATAGATTTATATGGAATTATTAGAAGTTTTTCGTAGACTTTTATAGACTTTCATTTTTAAGCTTTAATAGTTATTAAAGAGAAATATTAAAAGAAAAAAATACAAATTAATTTAATTTATTATTATCATTATTTTTTTTTGGTGAAACTCTTCCAAAATCTTGGGATTAACAATAGACAAATTTTGAAATTTTATTTTGGTACTTTCTGCTTAAAATTTGTACCCTAATGTCATTAAAATTTGAATACCCCAAAATTTATATAGAATTCTAAAATATTTTAATTGAATACAACATGACTTTTTAAAACTTTTCAAAAAGAGTAATGTTATGTAGCCCCAATGGGGTTGCAATTCCAATTTTAAGTGGTTTTAAATGATAGGTTAAATGAGAGGTGAAATTAAATAAGTCATTTAATTTCACCTATCATTTAATGTCACATTAACGTCATTTAGACTCGAGTTATAATTTCAGTAGGACTAAATAGCATCACTCTTTAAAAAATCTATAAAAATATCAAGAATACACCTACAACATTTTTCATGAAAAATGTGTTTCGTTTATCTAAATTTCTATTTTTGTGCCGTTTGATTTACATTTTTTTCATGGAAAACATTATCTTACTTTTGATTACGTGATTATATTTTCCTCAAAATCAAGAATAATATTTTCTTTAGGAGTAGGATTTTATTTTTCAGAAAATTCACTCACTCTTTCTCATCTATCTACTCTCTCTCATCTACCCACTAATAAAAAATAGTCAAGTATAATATTTTACAGGTTGAAAATTAAATTAATCAAATACATTTAATTTATAATTTTCTATCAAATAAGTTCTAGGCAATTGAATTACTTAGAATTTATTTTCTTTCCATTCAAATTCTATGCTTGCAATTAAACGTATCCTTAGAGAATTTCAAAAAGTTTATATTGAATACCTCTAATTTTTTAAATGCCAAAAAAGTCATTAAGGGAGGCCTATTTCATTGGAGCTTTTTTAATGACTTCTATAAGCTTTTTTACGTGGGTGACTTTTGTGAATTTTATAGACTTTTAAATGATTTCTATTGATATAGCTCCCGTTTGACCCCCATTACATCTCATCAAATTAAATTAAAATTTTTATCTCTCCTATTTTCAACCACATAATCTTCATTAAAATAATATTACACGTAAATTCAAAATTTTTCATTCTTTTACAACCATTCATTTAAAAAAATAAAAATACTATTCTCCCCATTATAATCAAAATTAATGAGGGCCAAACGGGAGATTATTAAGAATTTAACAAAAGTCTTCTATAGACTTTGATTAAAGATTTTTAAGAGTTTTCATTTTTAAAGTTCATTATATACATGAAAGTTATAATCTTTCTTACTATCCAATTATCATTTTTGAGAACTATAATGCCCAAGAAATTTCATTGGGTAAAGTCAATAGTCACGATCCAATCATTCAATTTTGGTGAAAATGAAATGATAAAAAACTTTTACATCAATTTCTAAGATTATGACCATTTTTTTTTTCATGAAATTAACATAAACTCTAAGAACATAAATTGTTCTTAAAAGCCTATAGAAGTCCCAATTGAATATATCTAAACTTTTAGAGAGTCTTTAAAAATCTCAGGTAAATACACTTAAACTTTTAAATTCTCAAAAGTCTTTTAAAGTCCTAAATGATTACACCCATAAAAGTCTCAATTGTATAAACTCGTGGTTTTGTTTATCAACTTATATTTATTTTATTTTTATTTTTTTGGCTTTTGCAAAGATGATCCTAGAGTATAAAGTAATGAATTTCTTCATACTTGTTTAATTTATGAGAAAATTGTTAATCTTACTTTTACATAATACAAATTGATGACTGTTGACCTCGAAAATTGGACCTTCCACGTAGCCAATCGAGAGCTACTCCACATATTCCTCCCTGCACACAATTGGCGAACGGTCAGACGCACACGGCCGGGACCAATGGGGGTGGTGGCGGCCGTATATACTCCGACGGTCAAGTCAAGTTTAGGTGGTCGGAACAGTACCAAGGGGTTGTGCAAAATAATGATAAGGGGGAGGAGAAAATATATAAGCTTGCTATGGAGTGCTATGTAGTAAGAGTTTCATTACCTTTGCCTCTTGCCAAACCTTGGGTATTTATAGGTGGGATGAGTCATTGGATATGGGACATGTGTATACATCTGACGGTATGAGGCGTTCGCTCATAGGCGTCAATCAGCCGCGTTTGTAGAGTGGACGGACAGCTTGTTTATCCTGAGTTGAATTGACATAAAGTTGATAAGTCACATCAACTAGCCTCATGGAGACGTCAAATCAATTTAAACCTTAGGTGCAGGGAGGATTTTGGCACAAATCTCTTTCTGAAATTGGCGACGGATCTTCTAACAGGGGTCCACTTGGCCTTGGCCTCGGGAGCGAGGTGCTTCAGTCAGGTCAGTAGTAGGGATCGCCTGTACTTCGCAGCGTGCTACCAGGTTGTAGACATTGGTGATATCACTTCGGAAACACTTTGGACGGGTCTCTATCAGATCGGAATATATGGTGGTGGGCGTTCCGAAGCGGTTCAGATAGGGCCATAACAGTGGTCCCCCAAGTCCAGGTATGAATATTTATACCATGGGTGAACTTGCTTTCCTGCCCGAATGCATATGTCTCGGTACTGGGGACCGCGACTCGTGGGAGCTTGGGGGTTGATCTTTTGTAGTAATCGAGGCCATGATCCTAGGCAGATGTGCCAAAGTTTCGTTACTGTGTAAGGGAAACAATAATCGATGTGAGGTCGAAGCGCTGCAAGATGGGATGATTAGTAGGAAAAGAAGTTATTGTGACGATCGAGGCAATGACTCAGAGGGGGCTCGCGCTAGGGTCGTGTAGGTTATGCGAAGTTGAGCGAGGAACTCATCTGCCACCGGCGCGCAAACCCACAGGACCGACGCATTGGGAGATGATTAAAACTTTGTAAAGTTTGGGAGGGAACGCAACGTCCGAGGCGATAACCCATAGGGGACTTTGCGTCAGGTGCGTCCAAACTTTGTAAAGTTGAGTGAGGAGCTCATCTGCCACCGGTGCGTTGACTCAGAGGACCGACGCGTTGGGAGATGGCTAAAACTTTGTAAAGCTTGGGAGGGAACGCAGCGTCCGAGGTGATGACCCACAGGGGACTTCGCGTCAGGTGCATCCAAACTTTGTAAAGTTGAGTGAGGAGCTCATCTGCCACCAGTGCACCGAGCCACCGGGCTGACACGTTGGGAGATGGCTAAAACTTTGTAAAGTTTGGGAGGGAACGCAGCGTCCGAGGCGATGACCCATAGGGGACTTCGCGTCAGAGCGTCCAAATTTTGTAAAGTTGAGTGAGAAGCTCATCTGCCACTGGTGCGCTGACCCAGAGGGCCGACGCATTGGGAGATGGCTAAAACTTTGTAAAGCTTGGGAGAGAATGCATCGTCCGAGGTGATGACCCACAGGGGACTTCACGTCAGGTGCGTCCAAACTTTGTAAAGTTGAGTGAGGAACTCATCTGCCACCGGTGCGCTGACCCAGAGGGCCGACGCGTTGGGAGATGGCTAAAACTTTGTAAAACTTGGGAGGGAACGCAGCTTTTGAGGCGATGACCCACAGGGAACTTCGCGTCAGGTGCGTCCAAGCTTTGTAAAGTTGAGTGAGGAGCTCATCTGCCACCGGTGCACTGACTCAGAGGACCGACGCGTTGGGAGATGGCTAAAACTTTGTAAAGCTTGGGAGGGAGCGTATCGTCTGAGGTGATGACACACAGGGGACTTCTCGTTAGGTGCGTCCAAGCTTTGTAAAGTTGAGTGAGGAGCTCATCTGCCACCGGTGCGCTGACCCATCGGGTCGACGCGTTGAGATATGGCTAAAACTTTATAAAGCTTGGGAGGAAACGCAGCGTCCGAGGCGACGACCCACAGGGGACTTCGCGTCAGGTACATCCAAGCTTTGTAAAGTTGATTGAAGAACTCGATCCGACACCAGTGCACCGAGCCACCGGGCTGACACATTGGGAGATGGCTAAAACTTTGTAAAGCTTGGGAGGGAACGCAGCGTCCGAGGCGATGACCCATAGGGGACTTCGCGTCAGAGCGTCCAAATTTTGTAAAGTTGAGTGAGAAGCTCATCTGCCACTGGTGCGCTGACCCAGAGGGCCGACGCAGTGGGAGATGGCTAAAACTTTGTAAAGCTTGGGAGAGAATGCATCGTCCGAGGTGATGACCCACAGGGGACTTCACGTCAGGTGCGTCCAAACTTTGTAAAGTTGAGTGAGGAACTCATCTGCCACCGGTGCGCTGACCCAGAGGGCCGACGCGTTGGGAGATGGCTAAAACTTTGTAAAACTTGGGAGGGAACGCAGCTTTTGAGGCGATGACCCGCAGGGGACTTCGCGTCAGGTGCGTCCAAGCTTTGTAAAGTTGAGTGAGGAGCTCATCTGCCACCAGTGCACTGACTCAGAGGACCGACGCGTTGGGAGATGGCTAAAACTTTGTAAAGCTTGGGAGGGAGCGTATCGTTTGAGGTGATGACACACAGGGGACTTCTCGTTAGGTGCGTCCAAGCTTTGTAAAGTTGAGTGAGGAGCTCATCTGACACGGTGCGCTGACCCATCGGGTCGACGCGTTGAGATATGGCTAAAACTTTATAAAGCTTAGGAGGAAACGCGGCGTTCGAGACGACGACCCACAGGGGACTTCGCGTCAGGTACATCCAAGCTTTGTAAAGTTGATTGAAGAACTCGATCCGAGGTGATTCAAACGTCGAATGATGTGACACTATTGCGTGTTTCCAAGGTGACAGTTGGGTACCATGCCCATTCTCTTAAAAGGCTGCTGCGGCTACTTATTATTATTGACGGCTGGTTGTAATCAAGGTGACGCGTTTTAAGTGAGTGTGAAGGTCACAGCGACATCTTGGGCGTAGATCAAATCTGGCGTTTCATTTCAACGGCCTAGATTGAAGATGCAATGAACGGCTTAGATTGATCGCATTCGAATTCAACGGTGGAGATCGGATTTGTCTTTCTATAAAAGGAGGACTCTGAGGTTTTCTCAAGTTTTCTACCCTTGCGAAACAAATAATATATTTTGCTCTCAAGTCATTGACGATTTTCGGCGTTTTCTAAGCAATTCCGACAAGAAAATTGAACTTTCGGCGACCTTACACCATTTTCGGCTAGGAAAATCTTCAAACTCGTAAGTTTCAGTACCTTTTAGGACTTTTAAATTCTGAAAAAATGGCCTCGGAGGGGAGTTCTGGTTCAGGGAGGGGGTTAGAACTAGTGAGGATGGACAAGACCATTGTGGCGACCTCCTCAGAAATAGCCGAGGCAATAATAGGGGGAAAATATATGGAAGCGACAGGATAGCCCAGCAGACACTTCTGTGCATTGGAGGGGCATCGGACTACCCATCCAAATTAAGAGGCCGACTTGGGGAGACTTAGGACAGAGCATAGGATCCCTGATAGCATAGATTTGATCCTCTCCGGACCGGAAGAGAGAGCCTGCTACCCTAGGCCGGGCTGTGTGGCCATTAGCGAGGTGATCCTTAGGGCCGGACTTAGGTTGCCAGTTCACCCATTCTTTAGGATGGTGCTCAGATCCTATGTGCTAGCCTCGACGCAACTCAATCCGAACTCCTAGAGCCAAATGGTGGGCTCCTGGATGTTGTGGAAAGAGGTGTCATTACGGGTGGAGATGCCCTCTCCGTCTTCCAGACCCTTTACATACCTAAGGTAACTGTCAGGAGGATAAGACCCGGGGGTGGTATTACCTTACTTCATGGGGTTCCCACACTCCATTCGTGCTCGATCTGTTGAGCTCCATCAAAGAATGGAAGAGCTAGTGTTGCTGGGCTACAGGGCGATGGGACACGATGGAGGGGGACCCCCTGGTGCCTCTTACGGTCCCGACGAAGTATTCAACACTTAGTGAGTATAGTAGTTATTTTTCCTTATATTTCTCTTCGGTTCGAATTGTGCCTAATATTTACACTTCCTTTGCAGGTGCTCTTCCTCGGTGCGAGCTGTTATCTGAGGACTTCGAAACCATCTGCATCATTTATCAGCTGCCTCAAAAGAAGAGGTCTTACCATAGGCTGATCCGAAAGAACGTCCACTTCATTACTCACGACCTGATGGCATCCCAAGGTAAATGGACCGAAGTCTTTACCCTTTATTCAGAACTCTCAACACTTATACTAATTCATCATTCACTCTTTGCAGACAACTTTAATAAGAAGATGCCCATGCGCCTTGACTTTAAAACCATCCAGAAGATGATGGCAGAGGTACGGGCGTTGAAGGCCTCCTCCTAAAAAAAGCAAATGGAGGATTTGGTGGAAGCCAGTAAGAGGCTTCAGCCTCCGACGGAGGAGGAGGTACCAGAGGACCTGGAGGCTGACCTTCGGAGGAAGGGCAAGAAGAGCGCCGCCTCTCCAAAACATCCAACTGTGGCGAGGCCACCCCTTGCTCTAAGGCAAACCACAATTCCAACCGGGGTGGCCATTCTGGAGAAGAGGCCTATCCCACCTAAGGCTGCCACTGCCCCGGCCTAAACACTCCTTGCTGCCATGCCAATTGCTCAAGTGTCGGGGCAGCGAAAGAGGAAGAGGCCCCATCCCTCTAAGGAGGTCGACTTTTTGGGCACAAACCCGAAAGAGCCCGTAAGGGAAGTGTTGGAGGCTCTTCCTCCAGAAACAGTTGCGGTGGCAGTGGTCCACAACAAATACTGGACTGAGGAGTGGAGGGACCACACCGCCTCCTGCACAGCTGAGGACTTGGTGGCTGCAAATAGCGCCTGCGTGGCTCGGGCCTTGAGTACAATCATCTAACTTGAGGGCTTGGTGAAGGATCTGAACTCCAAGAGGGAGGAAGGATCTGAACTCCAAGAGGGAGGACCTCGTCAAGCACCTCGAGGAGGCGATGCACTATGGGGATGCTGTGCGAGAGGCCCAGGCCAAGGCCACGCAGGTAGAGGAGGGGAAGAAGGAGGCTGAGGCCCAGCTAACTGCCATCGAAGCAGAAGTGGAGTGGCTGAAAAAGGAGTTGTATGAGGTGGAGTGCCAAGTAGCTGCTGCGACTCGGCGACTTGATCACGCCAATGAGCACCACAAGCTCGCCACCAAGGCTCTGGAGGCCTCAAACAAAGAGAAGGCAGAGTTGAGGCAAAAGAAAGAGGCTTAGTCAGAGGAGATTGCCTCTTTGAAGAAGGAGTTGAAGTCTGCAGGAGAGGTGGCAGTTCAGAACGTCATCGACCACTTTGAAGACCATCCACTGTATGACGACTTTGCCAATTTTTGGGCCTCTTGGAGTGCCCAAAGCTTATTGGGTCGGCTGAAAGAGGTACACCCCACTTTGGACATCTCCTCATTGGAGACAGAGTTCGGGGGGCCAACTGGAGGTCGGCCTGATAGGCTTGCTGAGGAAGCTCCGGAGGCCCCAGAGGCGGCCGATGTAGAAGTCCCTCCAGCAGAACAGGGCCATCTTTTGTAATGGCTTCGGCCTTCTTGTACTTAAATTTATTCAATGAAATGAAATTTTTGCCAAGTATTTGTGCTTCTGCTTTTTTACCTTTTCGATCTGTTCATACTTGTATAAATGACAAGCGTCAGACTAATCGCCTCGTAACAATAACCAGTTAATAATTGCGGATCGGACCACTCAAGTTAATATAAGTTGAATCACTTAAGCGAATATGAAGTGACTCTTACTGCTAACTTGTTAACAATTTGAGATCGGCCCACCTAAGTTAATATGAAGCAGACCACTTAAGCAAACATGAAGAGCCCCTTAACATTAGTCAGTTAATAATTGAAGATCAGATCACTTAAGTGAACCTATTGAAGGACCGAGGAAACTATTTACTAATCGATGTGGCTCAGAACCGAAGTTTCATTACTTGAGATAAATTACACCACCCTTTAACAAGGCAATTCCAGTACTTAGTAAGTTAGGGAATTTACAACTGAGATCATATTAGAACAATCGATTCATTATACCATATTCCAGTACTTAGTAAGTTAGGGAATTTACAAAGGCTCATCATTGATAGTACTTTCTCAAGTGTTCAATGTTTCACTGATGAGTCAGCACCTCTCCTGCCATGTCTTCAATTTCGAAGGTACCAGGTCGGGATTCCCTGCGGATCGGGTAAGGGCCTTCCCAGTTCGGGCCAAACACTCCTGACCCGGTAGGTTTTGAAGATTGGAAGACTCTTCTGAGGACGAGGTAGCCTAGGCGAAGAGTTATGTTACTTACTTTGGAGTTGTAATAGCGGGTCATCTTTCGATGGTACTTTGCCAAGTTCACTTGGGAGGCATCCCTCCTTTCCTCAAGGAGGTGTAGTTCGTTTATTCGAGCCTCGTCGTTGCCGATCTCATTGAAGTGTATCCGTCGATGTGATAGGACCCCAACTTCGACCGGACTCATGGCCTCGGCTCTGTAGGTCATGAAAAATGGTGTTTTAGCTGTTGCAGTTCGGCAAGAAGTTCTAATAGCCCAGAGGACGTGGGGGAGTTCGTCAACCCAGGCCCCCTTTGAGGTATCAAGCTTCCTTTTCAGGGTGTGCTTGATAGTCTTGTTCACTACTTCAACTTGCCCATTTGCTTGGGGGTGATGAGGTGTCGAGAAGTCCTTCTTTATGCCCAGCTCATCGCATAAGTCTCGCATCTTCCTGTTGTCGAACTGCCTTCCATTATCAGACACTAAGAAGTGGGGAATGTCAAATCTACAAATGATGTTCTTCCAGATGAATTTGGTAGTATTCGCCTCGGTAATCCTGGCAAGGGGTTTAGCCTCGACCTACTTAGTGAAGTAGTCAATGGCGACAATAGCGAAAGTTGTACTTCCTCTTCCTTTTGGGAGTGGACTAATGAAGTCAATGCTCCACTTGGCAAACGGCCAAGGGCTGGTTACTACGGGAGGCTCTGAGCTGGCTGTCTTTGTATGTTTGAGAAGCGTTGGCACTTATCACATTTCTGGACAAACTGGCAAGCATCCCTTTTTAGGGTCGGCCAGAAGAAGCCTTGATGGAGAACCTTGTGTGCCAGAGCCGTTCCTCCGGAGTGATTTCCACAGATTCTCTCATGGATTTTCCAGAGTATGTATGTGGCCTCTTCGCCTCCTACGCATCGAAGAAGCGGCAAGGCGAAGCCTCTTTTGTAAAGGGTATCTTCTTGTAGGATGAAGTGTGGAGCCCTTCTTCTTAATTTCCTCGCCTCGCCTCTAGAAGCAAGCAGTGTTTGATCCTTCGGGTAGGCGATGATAGGCTGCCTCCATAATGGCGTGCCTTCTATCCATAGTATCTCTTTACCTCCGAAGGTGGAGGGCTTTGATAAGTGCTCAATAGGGACGACCTTTAGCAGCTCTGAATCCATGCTGCTGGCCAATTTTAAAAGGGCATCTGCATGTGCATTCTCTAGACGGGGGACTTGAGTCAGTTCGAACCTTTCAAAATGAGGAACTATGTCTAGAACCAACTTCAAGTACATAATCATGCTACCATCTTTGACTACAAAGTTTCCATTGACCTGATTTACTATAAGTTGAGAATCACTGCTCGCCAAGAGCCTTCTGACCCGCATCTCCTTAGCAAGTCTAAGACCTGCCAGAAGGGCCTCGTATTTAGCAGCGTTGTTAGAGGTGTTGAAGCCGAACCACACTGCACAATTTAGCTTGTGGCCTTTCTGGCTTTCCAATACGATCCCTGCCCCTGCGCCAATCTCTCCTGAGGACCCATCTACGAACAGTTTCCATGTGGGGGGTTCGGCTGGTTCCATTATTGCCTCAATTTCTGGGGCTTTGGCAAACTCAACCATAAAATCAGCAAGGCCTGACCCTTGATGGCGTGTCGAGGTCGGAACATTAGATCGAACTCACTGAGCTCGATTCCCCATTTTAACAGGCATCCTGATGCGTCTATTTTCTGCATCACCTTCTTTAGTGGGAAGTTGGTGAGAACTTGTATTGAGTGGGCCTAGAAGTATGGCCTCAGTTTCCTTGAGCATGTGATAAGGGTGAGTGCCAGTTTCTCCATGTCTGGGTAGCGTGTTTCAATTGGGAGAAGTGCTTTGCTGATGTAGTACACTGACAATTGGCGTTCATTTTCTTCTCTGACTAGGACGGCGCTAACCGCCACATCCAAAACCGCTAAGTACAGCAGTACAGACTCATTCAGTTGAGGTTTCAACAAGAGGGGCGCCTCTCCAAGGTACTTTTTCAGAGCCTTGAAGGCTTCTTCACACTCTGAAGTCCATTAGAATTTCTTTCCTTGTTTCAGCACATTGAAGAAAGGCAAGCTTTTATCTGTGGCTCTAGAGATGAAGCGACTGAGTGCGGCTATCTGACCGTTGAGACTTCAGATCTCCTTTGGTTTCTGAGGTGACCTCATCTCTAGCTCACTGTGCTTGCCTCAATTCCTCTTTGATTGACAATATACCCCAAGAACTAACCCGATGCCACTCCAAAGGTGCACTTGAGGGGATTCAATTTCATATTATACTTTCTAAGTATCTGAAAAGTTTGATCAAGGTGACTTACATGTTCGGTTGCCTGGACGCTTTTGACCAGCATGTCGTCAACGTAGACCTCCATGGTTTTGCCCATGAGTTCGGCAAACGTCATGTTGACCAACCTCTGATATGTAGCTCCGGCATTCTTCAATCCGAAGGGCATGACTTTGTAGCAATACAGACCCCTATCCGTAATGAACGACGTAGCTTCCTCATCAGGTCGGAACATGGGTATCTGGTTATACCCTGTGTATGCATCCATGAAGCTCAGTAGCTTATGTCCAGCAGTAGAATCCACAAGTTGATCTATTCTTGGAAGTGGGAAGCTGTCTTTGGGGCACGCCTTATTTAAGTTCGTGAAGTCTACGCATACCCTCCACTTTCCGCTGGGCGTTTTCACCAGAACCGGGTTGGATATCCACCTTGAGTAGATGACCTCTCTTATGAAACCACTGTGGCTAAGTTTGTTCGCTTTGTCCTTCAGTGCCTCATACCTTTCCGGATTGAGGGCACACCTCTTTTGTCTATGGGGGCCATAGGAGGGGTTGATGTTAAGGTGATGGCAACTGATCCTAGGATCTATTCCCACCATATCTTCATATTTCCATGCGAATACTTCCAAGTTCCCTTTCAGGAAGCTTATCATCTCTGCTTTTGCTTCAGGGGACAATGACTTTCCTATATGCAAGACCTGACTGGGGTCTTCTGGATTGGTGGGAAAAGTCTCCAATTCTTCCATTGGGGTCGCATTTGGTTCAGAGTCAATTATTCGGGGATCTAACTCATCAAGAGGGTGTCTTTGTTCAGGGGCCTCTTCCATGTCGACGTCTCTCTCTTGTTCAGAGGTATGCCCTTGTTCAGGGACGTCGAGCATTTCCACGTCTGTACTGACTTCAGCGGGAACCTCAGTTAGGGTTGCATTAACAGTTCGGGGCTCGGACTTTCGCAACGAGTTTAAGTAGCATGCCCTGGAGCCCATCTGATAGCCTTGGACCGTAGCAATCCCATGTTCGGTTGGAAATTTCATGCACAAGTAGTGGATGGACGTGACAGCCCAAAGATCTTTCAAAGCGGGTCTGCGCAATACTCCATGATATGCCGATCTGTGATCTACCACCAAAAATTCCATGAAGTGCTAGGCCACTAGGGGTGCCGAACCCATCTCGACAGGCAGAGTGATCCGCCCTCGTGGGATGATGCTGTCCCTAGTGAATCCGAATAGTGGGTCGGTCATGGGGATCATCCCATGTTCAATTTGCATTTTGTCAAAAGTGGAGTCGAACAATATGTTCACGGAACTGCCATTGTCAACGAGCATGCTTTTTAATCCGTTCCTAGATACTACGACTTTTACAACCAATGCATCACAATGGGGGTGGTGAACCCCCTTTGAGTCTTCCTGGGAGAAGGTGATTGGGGCCATCCTATCTGCTGCTTGCGACTCGTTGACCATGTAAGTGATCATTGGTGGGTCATTTGCTTCCCTTGTGTAATTTCTCTGGGCATTCTTGGTGTTACCACTAGTGTGGGGTCCCTCAATGATAGTATCGATTTCCCTGATGACCTGGCTCCTAGAAAATTGGGCTTGGTTTCCCTATCTTGATTGACCTTGGTCCCTTGATTCTCTTCTCCGAGGCGATTGTTCCCTGTGTCCTCTATCCCCCTTCCTCGAGGAGGCGGATCTGCGAGGATATTCATTCCTGTTGGAAGGGTATAGGTTGCTTGGCACTCACTAGTGTCATGTCCATAGAGTTGATGGAACGTACAAAACCTTGCCCTTTCCAAGGGTCTGTTTGACCACTTCTTCTTCTTGTTATCAGCTCTTTCAGATGGTCCCGCTTCAGCAGGGGCATTCTCATATGCCAACACTGGTACTGCATTCCATGTGACGAAAGCCAGGGCCTGTCTGGATATGGGAGCTATTGTATGACCTGCTTGGGTCCATTGCTGAGTAACAAGGTGTGCTATGGGTCTTCGACCTACCTGCCTCTGAGGCGGAGGGAGTCCCTGTGCGGATCGGTTGCGATGATCAATCATTTCTTCACTAACAATTTCCACTCTCATTATTTCCACCAGCTCGTCATATGTGGAGGGATTCTTGCTGCGCACGTCCCTCCAGAACAAACTGTTCATGTTGAGCCCACCTTTCACGGCTGAAAGGGCTTCTCTGTCAGTGACGTGTTCGCAGTAGGTGATTTCATCTGTAGACCTGACAAGATAGCTTTTCAGAGTCTCCCCAGGGGCCTGCCTCATATCTTGCAGGCGTTGCACTGGTGCCTCTCCTTCCTTGCGTGAGAGGTACTGGTTCAAAAATGATTTCTTCAAATCTGGCCAACTTCTGATGCTTAGGGGAGGAAGCCTACTGTACCATACTTCGACGGCCCTGCCTAGTGTTAAATGGAAGGCTCTGCATTTCAAAGTGGGTGAGGCTCCCCTTAGGCTCATCTGTGTCATGTACTTGGTAAGGTGCTTCTCCGGGTCCCCCTTTCCTTCATACTTGGGGATCTTAGGGGGCATGAAATTTGATAGCATTGGGAAGCTTCGGATCTCTCTTGAGAAAGGGAGGTTATCATCATCATCGTCAATCTCATAAGATAGACAGGGCCCATTTGACCCTTCATCATCTTGAATGTTCTGGGGAGGTGGAGGTGCTTCTCATCGACTTCCCCAATCGACTAGATTCCTTCTGTCCCTCCTATGTCTAGGAGGAGGAGGAGGAGCCTCTTCTTGTTCCTGATCTGGACAAATCGATCTTCTCATTAGACAGACCCTATTGCTAAGGTCCTTCCCTATCTGGTCGAAGACGCTTGCCAACCTTTGTTCCTCGTATTCTTGAGGAAAATTATCCCCCAAATGTGGTTCTGATGGTTGGCTCCCTTGCACATAAGATGTGGGTTCCGCATTCATCTCTCTTTCGAGGGGACGTTCTGTGTGTCGGCTCATGTGGCCTCAAGAGTGAGATACAGGGGCTTCCCGCACCGGATAAGATCCTTGGGGCATTTGATAGCCCTGGGTTGGCATGAGGAGTTCATGCATTGCCATATTCTTAGCTGTGATGTCTCTCATACCCACAGCTATCTGAGCCATTTCTTCAGTGAGTATGGCTGTTCTTCCACCTCGACGATGCCGGTGATGTGGTCTCTGATGAGTAACATTGTTATGGAGTACCTCTTCTTCAGAGGCCTCTCTCATGGGGTTGTCGTCTTCATGGCTATAGCTCATCCTATCTCCTTTTTTAAGGGTGGTGAGAACTTGGATTGTAACTCGACTTTGTTCTTTTTCAAGAACGTCCCCTTTTCAGGGTTAGTCACTAGTTTTTCGGTAACTTCTCCGGTGGAGAATGCAGAACTTCGAACGATAAGTTTTCCCACAGATGGCGCCAATCTGTTGGCCTCGAAAATTGGACCTTCCACGTGGCCAACCGAGAGTTACTCCACGTATTCCTCCCTGCACACAATCAGGGAATGGTCAGACGCACATGGCCGGGACCAACGGGGATGGTGGCGGCCGTATACACTCCGACAGTCAAGTCAGATTTAGGTGGTCGGAACAGTACCCAGGGGTTGTGCAAAATAATGATAAGGTGGAGAAGAAAATATATAAGCTTGCTATGGAGTGCTATGTAGTAAGAGTTTCATTACCTTTGCCTCTTGTCAAACCTTGGGTATTTATAGGTGGGATGAGCCGTTGGATGTGGGACACGTATATACATCTGACGGTATGAGGCGTCCGCTCATAGGCGTCAATTAGCCACGTCTGTAGAGTGGGCGGACAGCTTGTTTCCCTGAGTTGAATTGACATAAAGTTGATAAGTTACATCAACTAGCCTCATGGAGACGTCAAATCAATTTAAACCTTAGGTGCAGGGAGGATCTTGGCACAAATTTCTTTCTGAAATTGGCGACAGATCTTCTAACATGGGTCCACTTGGCCTTGGGGGCGAGGTGCTTTGGTCAGGTCAGTAGTATGGATCGCCTGTACTTCGCAGCGTGCTACCAGGTTGTGGACATTGGTGATATTACTTCGGAAACACTTCGGACGGGTCTCTATCAGATCGGAATATATGGTGGTGGGCGTTCCGAAACGATTCAGATAGGAGCGTAACAATGACAGTGAATTACCTGAAGATGTACTAAAAAATATACTGAAGCGTCTACAAATTGAAAGTCTTAAACAGTCGATATTTGTATGCAAATCCTGGAGAAACTTCTCCATAGTTCAGATGACATTAACATCACTCCGTAGGCTTGCATACAGGCTAGGAGTATCCAAGAAAAAGTCAAATGTGAGTATATATATTCATAATACAACTATAGTCTGTATGTATGCTGACAAATACTTCATATATATATTTTTTTATTGAAGCTTGCATTTAATGCTTGGCGCAAAAGGACGTTTATGATGATGGGGGCCGTGTTTGATACTACTATAAACGGGATATTGATGTTTTTCATCAATACAAAAACGAAGGTAAAAATTCTTTTTTGAGAATAGGAAAATCTACTTTAGATATTTAATTCATGGATTTTAAATTTTTTTTGAATTTTTCGATTTGACAATTTTGTATTTCTTGCATTTAACATTGTTGTGGTTATGTTTTTTTTTGCATTGCAGATATTATGTACAAGACTCAATTAGAACTTCAAGTATTGTTGGCATTTGTGGCGAGGGAGATAGCTTGAGACAGCTGAAGATAACCTACGTAGGAGTTGAGATAGCAAAACAAACGCATCCTAAGCAATTGAGTTTCACTCAATTTTTTTTGTGACTTGCAGGTCTTAAACCTTTTCGACTTTGATGCAAGTAGATCTGCACAAGATTACAACCACAATTTTATTGTCAAAGTCTAATGCTTCGCAAAATGGCTCCTTTTGGAAAGTTATTACTAATTTCATGAGCTCATTTTCCATTTTATTTGAAAACACACAAGAAAACAGGCTATTATGTAACGAAAAGAATATATATATATATATATATACATATATATACATATATATATATATATATATATATATATATATATATATATATATATACATATATATATAAATATAACAATTGGACCTCAAATTTGACAGCTGATATAAGTACATAGCACAAGCTTATTCTTCAAAAACCATGTCTTCGCCTATTCTTCAAAAAACAATGTCTTCAGACACTCGACTCTACAGATACACGTAATCCTCCTGCTTGAAACAAATGTCAATGGTGGTCCCCAAAAGACATAGCAGCAACATTGTAGATACAAAATAAGTTCTTTTGTTGCTGCCAATAAAGTTATTTGAGCCCAAAAACAAAAGTAATTTGAGACCAATTCTTGGAAGTTAACAAACAACTTCACTTCTCACTGTCAATCTGTTTCCCCTTCTTCTTCCGCTTGAGTTTCCTCTGAACACAACCAATTTCACATTATTTTCATGCAATATATGTCATTCTCGAAATCATTGAAGTCTGGGTCGTCTTCTATTTTGTCTGTGAAAAAAGTTTAGGCAGTTCATTAGTTATCATCAATAGAGGAATCATTTTAGCATTTTTTTTCTTTCTATTTATCAAAAATGCACTACTTCCAGTAGACACAGAATGGTTGGACACTTGTGACTTTTGAAGATAGATGGTTGCGAGAAAAGGGCTTGCTATGCAGGAGTATATTGAATGAAAGAAAACATTAATAATAAACTTGTTGCGGAAACTTTCTTGAAAGATTTTCAAATCAGTGATTTTCGGGCTCAATCTAATGCACATTTCTCAACCAACAACCAGTCCAATCGGCTCCAAACCGCAACCAATTGATTCACCTTGGTTGTTATTCAATCTTACCCACATAGGATAAGAAAAGATGATGATTTGTGGCCACAAAGGCTAGGAGAAGACACCACAAAGCTATACTATGAAGAAACCACTAATTGCACATGTTATACAAGCGTCCTGAACACTTCTAGAGACCTTTTTTCTCACACAAAAGGGAGCAGCTGAGATTCTCTTTTTCTTCTCTCAAAATCACACAATCATCATTAAGAAAGTGGCTAGGGTTATAGCCATATATATACTCTAGGCTTAGACTTTAAGTTGGACCATTAAAGGGGTAAACGGGCCAAGATTCAAGCCATCCATAAGGGAATACAATTGGGTCGGGTGTAGCTCATGGACTTGATTGTTGGACTTATTTCATTTATCGGCTTATGCCTATGAAATAATATTAACCCACGTTAATATCATAGCCCATGATTTATTAAGTATCAAAAACCCAACAAATCTCCACTTTGAAGCCCAATAAATCTGCAAGCAATCAAAACACACATTTAGCACTTGCATAATCAAGGTAGCAAATAAAATTGGATCACAGACCTTACCTCTTGTTTCCAACTTGAAACACATACCATACCTGCTATATGTACTCACTGGGGCTAAGGTCAAAGACACCCAAGTAGAAGCAAATATTTAACAGTAAACAATCAAGAGAGAATACATGTGCGATGATGATATACTATAGGATAACACACACAGATCTTTTCAAAAACACGTTCATATTGAACCATAGATTAACATCAAGTCAATCAAACCACGGTCAACCACTTATGCAACACATGCATAAATGACACTAAGAAAAGATCTCACCACACTTATTCTATCCTATTCCGTGTTGCTCACACCTCGAGAACACATATCTCCTATCATCACCCACCAAGCTCACTA
Source organism: Olea europaea var. sylvestris (assembly GCF_002742605.1). NCBI lineage: Eukaryota > Viridiplantae > Streptophyta > Magnoliopsida > Lamiales > Oleaceae > Olea > Olea europaea. The sequence goes on from NW_019234592.1 coordinate 112,842, forward strand.
GACAGATCACTCAACTCATGTCTAACTGGCAAGTCACAATAGATCCTAAGTTCACAGGATAATCCTCTATCTCCACATCGCTTCTCCCAACCTACGTGGATAATGGGTCTCCACCTAACAGAAGTGATAGAAGTGACTCTCTCACACTCCACCTGATCAGAGTCTCTTTCCAGATAAAGGATTCTAGACATTTGATCACATCTCCACTTGTGATCCAAATGTCACACTCTACATCCCCAGTACAAACCACCATATACCCCTAGGCATCTATAATCCACCTTACTAAAAGACACACAACACACTGTTAATGCATCCTAACCCACTATGCATACAAGCAATTACACCAAGTAATCCTAATGTCTCAAATTCATGCAAATGCACATATCAAGCACATTGAAATGTAGCAGATAATCGTGCAACAAAATTTAGACGATCACACACATGCAGAAAAGGATCACACACAGATGCATATGCAGTGACTAGGTTTACACTTAATAAACCTTACTGGGGTCATAACTCAACCTCTTAACCAAATTCGTCTCACCTCTCATCTTACCCTTCAGCTTAACTTTCTTCTTGGGACAGTCCCTAATAAAGTGTCTAGACTTACCACAACTGTAACACCTTCTACCACTAGACTTATCTCGTCCCTTGCCCTTCTTCTTGCTACCCTCATCACTCGAGTCAATACTCGAATTACTACCGTCTTGAGTTCTACCCAAATTCATTTGCTTAAACTTCATCCTACTCCTCATCATATGTAACTCGCCACTCTTCTTATCCTCTTTTTCTACCTTAATCTCCATCTCCTTACTCCTAAGCGAGTCTATGACAATTTCGAGCATCAAGGTGTCTCTACCGTACTTAATTGCATTCTTAACTTCTCTATATGAATCAGGCATAGAATTAAGCAGAATAATAGCCTTATACGTTTCAGATACCTCTTCATCACAATTAACGATGTTATGAACTAACTTGTTAAAGACATCCAGATTGTCATCAAGATCATTTGAATGATCCATTTTAAAGTTGAAAAATCGTTCAAACAAGTACAACTTATTAAGAGTTGGCTTAAGTAAATATAAGTCCTCCAACTTTTCCTAAAGTTGTTTCGTAGAATCCAATTTTCCTACTTTTCTCAAAATAGTATCAGATAGGTGTAAAATAATTGAAGTGTATGCAAGTTCATCATACTCTTTTTTTTGTGCTTTTGTTAAATTTGTTGGAAATTTGCCATCTATAACTTTTGAAACTTTTTGTTGGACCAAAATACCCTTCATCTTTTGTTGCCAAATTGAAAAACCCCTTTTCCCATTAAAAATTCCAACTTCAAAGTGTGAAGACATTTTTAAGGAGAAAATAAAAAACAGAACAATCAAGTCACAAATAGGTCACACAAAGTAATCCTAAGGTCGCAATATACACCGTTCTAGATTCCAGGGTTTCGTAAGATTCACGATCTTAGATCAAGGGAATATTCGAACGGGTCAAGTCCAAGTGTTCTAATGGGATAATTAATGCAAACACGAAGGTATAAGAACAAAAAATTCAATTTTTCACGCAACAAGTCTTACATAATGACTATATGACAGATAAAGCACAAAATCGACTACCAACTTGCAATCAAAGTTCAACACTTCAAAATAGAGCAAATAATTCCTAAACTTTCTAACACAAGCAATGGTTGCTAAGCAATGACAACCCCCAATCCTTATGATCACTCCACACGATGATCTGCTAATACTGAAATTTAAAATGAGTTAAGCCAATATACCAGAGCGGACCTATCTGAGTCCGTAAATTATGAGAGTTATGAATTTATCACTTTAGGACCACCACTATTCGTCCTAAAGTCCCTAGAAACTGCAGCAACCAAAAAATCACGATCGAGTCTCGATCACCCAAAGAATAACGCTGTCCAGATTATATTGCGTATCCTGAAACAGAAAACTTCCAATACGAAAAAGGTCAGAAATAATATGAGGAACAAACTGTCTGTAGGGACTTCAAAATTCCCGCTCACGTACCTTCAAGCGCGTCTCCTCCTCTCTGGGCGTGGGCCATACGCGTCGCCACACGCGCCGGAGTTGACAGTCACGCAAGTGGTCTCCGTTTTCCCAAATTCCTTCTGGATTGATCAAAAAACGAGAAAAACGAAGACTAATTTTGACAATTTTTGGACAACTTCTTCGATCTTATTTTTGCCGCAATTTCTGGATGTTTCTGGTATGTTTCACGAGCCAAAACCACCACCTTGAAGCTCTGATACCAATTATTGCGGAAGTTTTCTTGAAAGATCTTCAAATAAGTGATTTCGGGCTCAGTCCAATGCACCTTTCTCAACCAACAACCAGTCCAATCGGCTCCAAACCACAACAAATTGATTCACCTTGGTTGCTATTCAATCTTACCCACATAAGACAAGAAAAGATGATGATTTGTGGCCACAAATGTATACAATGAAGGAACCACCAATTGCACACGTTATACAAGCGTTCTGGACACTTCTAGAGACCTTTTTTCTCACACAAAGGGGGACAGCCGGGATTCTCTTTTTCTTCTCTCAAAATCACACAATACATCATAAGAAAGTGACTAGGCTTATAGTCATATATATACTCTAGGGTTAGGCTTTAATTTGGACCATTAAAAGAATAAACGAGTCAAGATTCAAGTCATCCATAAGGGAATACAATTGGCCGGGTGTAGCTCATGGACTTGGTTGTTGGATTTATTTCATTCATCGGCCTATGCCTATGAAATAATAATAACCCACGTTAACATTATAGCCCAAGATTTATTGGGTATCAAAAATCTAACAAAACTTGTTGATAAAATTAAAAAAAAATAAAAAATAATATATATATATATATTGAAAAGCATCTTCTATTGCTCATTATAAATTTGGATTTAATCAAGCCTTTGTTTATCTCCTTTTAAAACAAAACTCTTTAATTTTTGTACTCATTTTTAACCACATTTATACAATAAAATATTTTACGTGTAAACTTAATTTTTTTTCCAACTTTGTAACCACACATTCTCCAAAAAGTCACTATTTAAAATTCTTTTTAAAAAAAAATAATGGCCATCAAACAGGGTGCTAAAATTCGAATTTAGTTTAACTTTAACAATATGTGTGTTTCATTGGGATTAGTAGTCACTTTCTTTGCACAGTTTTGTAAAACATCTTCTATTGTTCGCAATAAATTTGGATTTAATTAAATTTCGTTGTTAATATTCGGATTTAATTTTATTTAACAAAAAATTGATTGCGTGTTTTATTGTAAAATTCAAATATTATGATGATGATTGCTTAAAATTCTACAAAAATAAATTAAAATTAAATTTAACTACTGTGTAATTGAGTATTCATTCCTAGTGGTATAAACAATGTTTGCAAAGCTGTGCAAAGAATGTAACTACTAATTACAATGAAACACACAATATATTCATTGTTAAAATTAAGTTAAATTTGAATTTTAACAACAAAATTTAGCCCTTGTTAGAAGGCCATTATTTTTTCAAAAATAGTTTTAAATAGTGATTTTTTGGAAGACGTGTGCTTAAAAATTTGGAAAAAATTCTGAGTTTACGTGTAAAATATTTTGTTATATAAATGTATGGCTAAAATGAGTATGAAAATTAAAGAGTTTTATTTTGAATGGAGATAAATATAGGCTTAATTAAATTCTAATTTGTAGTGAGCAATGGAAGACCTTGTTCAAAGTTTAGTGGTCAGTGTTCGACTATATCAAGGTTCAATGGCCAAAATTCGACAACATCAAAGTTTAGTGAGCAATATAAGATATTTTTAAAGTTTAGCGGCCAAAATACGACTATTTCAAAGTTTAATGATTGACGGGACGTAACATGTGCATCCTATCGGCCACATCATCAATTTCATTAGAAGTTTGAAATAGAAGTTATGTCAGTGAATAACGTACAACGTTTTCCTAAGTTCAGTGGCCAAAACTCGACATTTTAAATTTTAGTGAGCTTTCGAAAAGACGTAGATATAAGTTCAATGACCATTGGAACAATTAACTCGACAATAAACAATAAAAATTGATTCTACATTTACCTTCATGTGGTCCTGCCATAGTGTTATGAGTGGTCACCCCAATTGTTATCTTAGTAGGTCGAGGAGATGATTTTGGTGGTAGGGTTTTTTGATCCAATTTTGGGGATTGATATTTTTGGCTTTAATATGCTTTTAATAGCATTTTAAATTTTAGCAATTTTAGTCGTGGTGCCACGTAATGCTTATTTTGCAGTTCGTCTATCCATGTAGGCCTCTCAGATGATCTGATTGAAATTTCACGGCTGATGAATGGAGTGCAAATTGTACGAGTTCAGAGTACATTGAGTAAAACATGACCAAGGATAAAGTTTATTGTGTAATGAAACAATTAGCTTCAATAAAAAGTAATCTTAATTTTTTCAAATTTTCCTTTATACTAGTCTTTTGCCCATGCATGTTATTTTTAAGATGATATTAGCATGTCAACTGTTGAGGGTTGAGCCCCAAACTTTAACTTCATTTGGCGAGGTAAACTTCCATATGATTTCACTCATAAAATACAACTATAAAGCATACTAAAAGTGCGAAGAAACAAGAAAAATTCAAAAGCCATATAAAGAGAACTTATCTAATTCTCCAAATTTGTCTTCATGATGCACAAAAGCATTTGTTAAGTAGAGGAAAGTTTATAAAATTAAATATTGTATTTTGTTCGAATGAGGTACTAATTTTAGTAAATAGTTAAATATATGCTTAGAGGTGCAAGTTATCTTCGCACTGTCTATGCATGTTACTTGCAGAAGCAACATTCGTAAATTTCTCCCAACTTTGCACTGAATGTTTTCGTGCAATTGCTTGCAACATAGTCCTCCAAAAAAGATTAAGATTAAAGCAACAAATAATTATAAATAGTATGATATTTAGAGGTCCTCATATGTTGGAGTGAAAACCAAGACAAGTGTAATTAAATGTCTATCTGAAGACAAAGCTTCCCAAAATATATATCTAATAGAAGAAATATTAAAGTCGACAATGAAGATACATGAACCAAATATAGGAGAAAAAATTAGACTATCTCATCAGTGAACAAACAACGTATGTAGCCCGCCCCCAAGTTCCTGTTGCGAAAGCTCTCTTGAAAGATCTTCAAATCGGTAATTTTCGGGTTCAGTCCAACGCACCTTTCTCAACCAACAATCAGCCCAATCGACTCCAAACCACAACCAGATTATTCACCTTGGTTGCTATTCAATCTTACCAACGTAGGACAAGGAAGGATGATGATTTGTGGCCACAAAGGCTAGGAGAAGACACCACAAAGGTATACTATGAAGGAACCACCAATTGCACACGTTATACAAGCGTTCTGGACACTTCTGGAGACTTTTTTTCACACACAAAGGGGGGTAGCCGGGATTCTCTTGTTTCTTCTCTCAAAATCACACAATCATCATTAAGAAAGTGGCTAAAGTTATAGCCAAATATATACTCTAGGGCTAGGCTTTAAGTTGGGCCATTAAAGGGGTAAACGAGCCAATATTCAAGTCATTCATAAGGAAATACAATTGGACCGGGTGTAGCTCATGGACTTGATTGTTGGACTTATTTCATTCATTGGCCTATACTTATGAAATAATATTAACGCACGTTAACATCATAGCCCGGGTATCAAAAACCCAACAAATCTCCACCTTGATGCCCAATAAATCTGCAAGCAATCAAAACACACAGTTAACACTTGCATAATCAAGGTAGCCAATAAAATTGGATCACAGACCTTACCTCGTGTTTCCAACTTGAAACACATACCATACCTGCTCCATGTACTCACTGAGGCTAAGGTCAAAAACACCCAAGTAGAAACAAATATTTAACAGTAAACAATTAAGAGTAAATACACGTGCGATGACGATATACTATAGGATAATACAAATAGATCTTTTCAAAAAACACGTTCACATAAAACCATAGATTAACACCAAGTCAATTAAACCACGCTCAACCACATATGCAACACATGCATAAATGACCCTAAGAAAATATCTCTCCACACTAATCCTATCCCATTCCATGTTATTCACACCTCGAGAACGCATATCTCCTCTCATCGCCCACCAAGCTCACTAGACATATCACTCAACTCATGTCTAACTGGCAAGTCACAATAGATCCTAAGTCCACGGGATAATCCTCTATCTCCACATCACTTCTCCCAACCTACGTGGATAGTGGGTCTCTACCTAACAGAAGTGATAGAAGTGCCTCTCTCACATTTCACCTGATCAGGGTCTCTTTCTAGATAAAGAATTCTAGACATTTGATCACATCTCCACTCGTAATCCAAATGTCACACTCTACATCCCCGGTACAAACCACCATGTACCCCTAGGCATCGATACTCCACCTCACCAAAAGACACACAACACATTGCTAATGTATCCTAACCCACTATGCATGCAAGCAATTACACCAAGTGATCCTAATGTCTCAAATTCATGCAAATGCACATATCAAAAACATTGAGATGTAGCAGATAATCACACAACAAAATTTAGACAATCACACACATGCAGAAAAGGATCACACACAGATGCATATGCAGTGACTAGGTTTACACTTAATAAACCTCACTGGGGTCATTACGAGACCCCTCAACCAAATTCGTCTCACCTCTCATCTTACCCTTTAGCTTATGTTTTTTTTTTTTTGAGACAATCCCTAATAAAGTGTTCAAACTTACCACAACTGTAACACCTTCCACCACTACACTTCTCTCGTCCCTTGCCCTTTTTCTTACTACCCTTATTACTCAAGTCACTACTCGAATCACTACCGTCTTAAGTTCTACCCAAATTCATTTACTTAAACTTCATCCTACTCCTCATCACATGTAACTCGCCACTCCTCTTATCCTCTTTTTCAGTCTTAATCTCCATCTCCTTACTTCTAAGTGAGTCTATGACAATCTTGGGTGTTAAGGTGTCCCTACCGTACTTAATTGCATTCTTAACTTCCCTATATGAATCAAGCATGAAATCAAGCAGGATAATAGCCTTGTACGTTTCAGATACCTCTTTATCACAATTAACGATGTCTTGAACTAACTTGTTAAAGACATCCAAATTGTCATCAAGATCCTTTGAAAGATCTATTTTAAAGCTGAAAAATCATTCAAGCAAGTACAATTTATTAGGAGTTGACTTAAGCAAATATAAGTCCTCCAACTTTTCCCAAAATTGTTTTGTAGAATCCAATTTTCCTACTTTTCTCAAAATAGTATCAGACATGTGTAAAATAATTGAAGTGTATGTAAGTTCATCATACTCTTCTTTTTGTACTTCTGTTAAATTTACAAAAAATTTGCCATCTATGACCTTTGAAACTTTTTGTTGGACCAAAATACCCTTCATCTTTTGTTGCTAAATTGAAAAATCTCATTTCCCATTAAAAATTTCAACTTCAAAGTGTGAAGGCATTGTTAAGGAGAAAATAAAAACAGAACAACCAAGTCACAAATATATCACACAAAGTAATCCTAAGGTTGCAATATACACCACTCTACATTCCCAGAGTTTCGTAAGATTCACGATCATAGATCAAGGGAATGTTCGAACGGGTCAAGTCCAGGCATTCTAATTGGATAATTAATGCAAAACATGAAGGTATATAAACAAAAATTTCAAATTTTCACGCAACAAGTCTCACACAGTGACTATATGACAGATAAGCACAAAATCAACTACCAACTTGCAATCAAAGTTCAACTCTTCAAAAATAGGGCAAATAATTCCTAAATTTTCTAGCACGAGCAATAGTTGCCAAGCAATGACAACCCCCAATCCTAACGATCACTCGACACGTTGATATGCTAATGCTGAAATTTAAACTAAGTTAAGCCAATATACCAAAGCGGACCTATCTGAGTCCGTAAATTACGAGAGTTGCGAATTTATCACTTTAGGACCACCACTATTTGTCCTAAAGTCTTTGGAAACTGCAGCAACCAAAAAATAACGATCTAGTCCTGAACGCTCGAAGAACAACGCTGTCCAGATTCTATTGCGTACCCTGAAATAGAAAACTTTCAACACGAAAAATGTCGAAAATAATATGAGGAATAAACTGCCTGAAGGGATCGTTGCCAAAAAACTCTCCACGTGCCCCAACGAGCCTGTTCTTCTCTCTGCGCATGGGCCTCACGCGCCACCACACGCACCGTCGTCGATCGACACGCTTCGCTCTGCAGGGTTCGCCTCCTCCTGCACATCACGCTAGTGGTCTTCGTTTCCCCAAACTCCTTCTGGATTGATCAGAAAATGCGAAAAATGGAGACTGATTTTGACATTTTTTGGATAGCTTCTTCGATCTGATTTTTGCTGCAATTTCTGGTCCTTTTTGGTAGGTTTCACGAGCCAAAACCACCACCTTGAAGCTCTGATACCAATTGTTACGGAAGCTCTATTAAAAGATCTTCAAATCGGTGATTTTCAGGCTCAATCCAACGCATCTTTCTCAACTAACAACCAGTCCAATCGGCTCCAAACTACAACCAATTGATTCACCTTGGTTTCTATTCAATCTTACCCACGTAGAATAAGAAATGATGATGTTTTGTGGCCACAAAGGCTAGGAAAAGTCACCACAAAGGTATACTATGAAGGACCAATTGCACACGTTATACAAGCGTTATGAACACTTTTGGAGACCTTTTTTCACACACAAAGGGGGGTAGCCGGGATTCTCTTGTTTCTTCTCTCAAAATCACACAATCATCATTAAGAAAGTGGCTAGGGTTATAGTCAAATATATACTCTAGGGTTAGGCTTTAAGTTGGGCCGTTAAAAGGGTAAACGGGCTAAAATTCAAGCCATCCATAAGGAAATACAATTGGGTCGGGTGTAGCTCATGGACTTGGTTGTTGGACTTATTTCATTCATCGACCTATGCCTATGAAATAATATTAACCCACGTTAATATCATAGTCTGGGATTTATTGGGTATCAAAAACCCAACAGTTTCAATAAATCCCATATAGAAATCCTTGAATTGAGCTGGTTGTATTGCAAATATTTCATTTCTCGCCCACTTGAAAAACCAATGAACAAATTAAGAGAATAGAATTACCATATATTTAACAAATAACTGAAATAATATCTTAATGAAAAAAAAAGAAGCAAAAATGGCAAGAGAAATTTTATATCGATGGAGGAAATGAATCCAAACTAGGGCCCTGGAAAGCACAACCCTCTAACGAGAGAAATTTTTACTGATTAACTAACACGAGTAGCGGCTTCAGTAGCTTATTCACGGATCGGGTTGAGGCCGTTCACTAGCCACTTCCTTTGCTACCGGCTTCTTTCAGTTCTAAATTGATTGGCTAGTGTCACACAGGTCGATCAATACAGAACTTTTCACAAGAGACAGGGTAGACTATTTCAATTCTGCTTATATACACAGAGGTGAAAAAAGGTGAAAATCAAATCCGTAAGCACCAGCTTTACAGAAACTAATCACAATGTCATTAAGCTGTCTCTGATGTCACAGAAGCTTTTTCTATCACTACTCCATATCTATAAAAAAAAATACAAGTATTAACTGAGAAAATGACGATCAGCTAACTAATGTCCCAAAAACATAATAGAAATAGGGCACTTCAATATAACCATTTAGGTTAATAAGAATTTGTATTTGATCCTCATTAATCAGTCTTGCAATCATACAAGAAGACATAGATGGCACGTCAAAAAGTGCTCAATTTCTGACTGGATTCGAAGTAGTGATGGCAATTTAACCCACAAGCTCGGCTCATGAAAGAAAACCCGAGCTCGAGCTTGGGTCATTGCTCGAGGGCGAGCTCGGCCCGCGAGCTCATGATTTTTCAATTTTTTTTAATTTTTTTTGACTTTTTTGTAAATTCACACATTTTTTGACGAGTCCATGAGAAAATGGCTCGTGGGCTCTACAAGCCGAGCATGCTCGATTGGTGGGACTGAGCCCCCTACAGGCCCACGAGCCGAACGACCGAGCCGACGAGCCACTCGACCCGTTTGACATCCCTAATTCGAAGACTCCATTTGATACCATCATTTGGATTTAAAGCATAGCACAAAACCCACAACTAAACATCTAACTTACACCAAATAAACAAGAAGGTCTAGATTTTAATGACTAATATGTGCAGATGTACAAAAGTCAAATTAATAAGAGATAATTATATAATTGAGAAATATGGTCGATAGTTGGATGGAATCATAGCCATATGCTTTCTCACATTGATTAATTCTTTTAAATTGCATAAAATTGTTGAGTTCCTCACAATAATCACCTTAGATTTAGTTTAAAAACATTGATACTCAAATTCGATTGTCTAAATAAAATTATAAAAAATTCTAGAACATAAAAATTATAAAAAATAAAAATAGTTTAAGATATTAGTGATTATTTACATCAAACTTCTAGAAAAATATTTAAGTGAACACCATAGATAAAAATATTTTTAATCCGCATCATTAATTTTTATTTTTATTTCACATATTTAAACTTAAGATTCACAAACTTTAAAATAATATTAAATGATAATATGCTAACACAAAATTGTTCTATCTTACCGAATCAAGTTTCATTGAATAAAATGTCACAAACTATTTTTTTCAAAATTTCAAACCAAACATGTTTCTTAGTTTTCTGTTTCAAGAAATAATTTTTTAGAGTGACAAATCAAACACGTTTTTTGAAATCTTAAAATAGACTCCCAAAACAAAAAAATGAAAGTGAACTCAAAATTGATGATTGAAACACGAATCAAACAGGCTTGAAACTTTTCGCAACAATCAATGAATGTTGCAAATACTATATATTAAGAGTTTCAGCAACAATTACTGAACATTGTTATAGAACAAACTTTAACAACAGTAAATAAATTTTGCAAAAATAAAACTTTTGTAATAGTTAATGAACGTTGCAAAAGATGACATTAGCAACATTCATTCAAAAATTTTGGCAAAATCTCAATTATATTAACCAGTGACAACATTTACTTATTAAAATTTTGTGATAGACTTCTTTTAGCAACACTCAAATAATGCGTGTTGCTTTTTAAGTGTTGCAAAAGGTCATTTTTATTGTAGTGAATAGGTGAGCGACCAAATATTCTTGAATAATTAATAACATAAATAGACAATGAATTTAACATCCAAGTAACATCAAGTACCAAATAGTATGAAAAAATGAAATTAAAATCATGTCAATGGCTCAACCATATTGATCCAAACAATCATGTCTTTATAATCATAAAATAGACATTTAGATATCTAAAAAAAGAGAGAGAGACTATGGTGGACTTAAAATTTTTAAATTGATAATTATGTACCATAGCTAACTTCATATACTTCAAAGACTACTTGGGAAAATATAAAAAACAATTTAAACAAGTTCAAATATGTATTTATCCTTTTTTTTAACATGAATTTACTACAAAAATCATCCAATTATATACTGCCACATATTCAAATTCAGAATGTGAGAATTAGTTATAAAATTCGTAAAAAAATTAATGTGTAATATTTTCTGCTTGAGAATCAATGAAGTGCCATAAGAAAAGGTTAGCAAGCAAGACCGTGTGAAGTAATCAAAAGACTTTTTCAAGAGCAAATATACCCTAATCATTCAGAGGTAGGGTTAACAAGCAAGATCATATGAAGTAATCAAAAGACTTTTTCAAGAGCAAAAATACCCTATTTTTCTCAAAACTTATTTTCATTCAAATATTCTCCCATAAAATAATTTTACATGTAAATTTAAAACTTTTTCATACATTATAACCACACATTATCTAAAAATCACAATTGCAAATCAATATTTCTTAAACAATGAGACTCAAATAAGGACAAAATGTTGATGCTATATACAAGTTATTTGATAAGAACTTTTGCTAGCAAATCTTGACCAAAAATTGTCATGGATCAAATAATAATCAATAATTTGCTATTCAAAAAAGGATCCAAAAGATACCCACTCCAATACTTGTGATTATAAACATGGATAATCATACAGTATACATATTAATTCATGAAAAATCAAAGCAATATATGTACCAATCATTCAAGGTATTCGCAATATATACACACACGCACACACATACTTTTCTTTTAGAATAAACATTTTCGTACCATAAAATTCAAATGTAAATCACACCTCTTTATTAGATTAAATTATATGGTATTTATTGAGATTTGAACTACTTCAAAATCACAACATAATATTTATCGAGAATTAAAACTTACAAAATTATGTTATTCAAGAGAAAAAACATAATATTTTTCAAAGATATTAAATTGTATAAAGTCGTTCTTTAGGATGAAAATATTCTTCTATAATAATGATTTGTTTTAAAATGTCTTCTTCAAAAATAATAAAATAAATTTTTTTTACTAGATATTGCATTATCTTAATTTGAGCTTTTTCAGGAGTGAAAATTAAATTATTTTTAAATAAAGATAATTGAAAATAATCCAATATTCTTCTAGAATATTTATTTTTAATTTATACTCTTTCAAGATTAATGATAGAATAGTTTTTAAGAATATTAATATATAATTATACTTAATATAACACTGAAATGAATATTAATCAATTAAGTTGTGCTATTCAGAAGTAATGACACACATATACTTCAGTTATATTAATTAATTAAAGTAGTGATTCTTAAAAAAATAAAATAAAAGAATAATATTATTCAAGAATATTGATATTTAATAATTTATATTTTTCTTAGAGAAATAGAAAATAATTAAAATTAACAGAATTAAATAAAAACACTATAGATTCAATATACGTCCAATCTCATAAAATATAATTATTAAAATATTTGTAAAAGTAAACTTGAGTTTTTAGGTCAGAAAAGTTCACAAATTTTGTAGGGATTTCATATTTGACATATTTAAAAAACTTCGATTATGCAGTTCAAAAATTTTGAATGAAAAAATATGGTGATATTCTATATAGTATTATAAATTAGAAGAACAATTGTATTCATTGTTGAAAACATTTTATAAATTAGAGAAAACGAAGAAAAAAATAAAGAGAGTCAAAAGGCTTGTGTATTTTTTTTATCAAAATTCAAAAACTCTATATTAATAGGAAAGAGTAAGAGTTGCAAGAGTACAATAGTTAACTAGGGTTGCAATATTGAGCGTGTTTGACGATCATTATTGTAGAAAAAAGACTTTCGAATAGTGATTTTTAGGGGAATGTGTAGTTAAAAAGTAGAGAAAATTTTTCGGTATGCTTATAGAATATTTTATTGTATGAATATATGGTTGAAAATAATCTTGTAGTAAATCATAAAATAAATTAATAGGTGTTGGGCGCATAGTGATCATTCATTGATTAATATTAATTTGCCACACATCCATATCTATAATATTCAGCCCTATTTGACTTTCATTATTTTAAAATTCATTTTTTCAAAATCAATTTTTAACTATAGAATCTAACAATAAAATATTTTGTATGTAAATCAATTTTTTTCTACTTTTTAAGCATAGATATTTTTAAAATTTATTATTATAAATCTCTTTTTGAGATTTAATTGTATGGTATTTATTGAGATTTGTGCTACTTCGAAATCACAACATAATATTTATCGAGAATTAAAACTTACAAATTTATGTTATTCGAGAGCAATAAAATAATATTTTTGAAAGATATTAAATTGTATAAAGTCATTCTTTAGGATGAAAATATTCTTCCATAATAATGATTTGTTTTAAAATGTCTTCTTCGAAAATAATAAAATAATATTTTTTTCTAGATATTGCAATATCTTAATTTGAGCTTTTTCAGGAGTGAGGATTAAATTATTTTGAAATAAAGATAATTGAAAATAATCCAATATTCTTATAGAATATTTATTTTTAATTTATACTCTTTCATGATTAATGGTAGGATAGTTTTTAAGAATATTAATATATAAATTATACTTCTTCAAAAGCAATAATATAACACTCAAATGAATATTAATCAATTAAGTCGTGCTATTCATAAGTAACGATACACATATTCTTCAGCTACATTAATTAATTAATTAAAGTAGTGATTCTTAAAAAAAATAAAATAAAAGAATAATATTATTCAAGAGTATTGATATTTAATAATTTATATTTTTCCTGGAGTAATAGAAAATAATTCAAATTAACAGATTTAAATAAAAACACTGTAGATTCAATATACATCCAATCTCATTAAATGGAATTATTAAAATATTTGTAAAAGTAAACTTGAGTTTTTAGGTTCGAAAAATTCACAAATTTTGTAGGGATTTCATATTTGACATATTTAAAAAACTTCAATTATGCAACTCAAAAATTTTGAATGAAAAAATATGTTGATATTCTATACAATATTATAAATTAGAAGAACAATCATATTGATTGTTGATAACATTTTATAAATTAGAGAGAGAGAAGACAAAAACAGAGAGAGTCAAAAGGCTTACATATTTTTTATTGAAATTCAAAAATTCTATATTAATAGGAAAGAGTAAGAGTTGCAAGAGTACAATAGTTAATTAGGGTTGCAATATTGAGCGTGTTTGACCATCATTATTGTAGAAAAAAGACTTTTCAATTGTGATTTTTAGGAAAATGTGTTGTTAAAAGTTTAAAAAAAAAATTGGAATAATTATAAAATATTTTATTGTGTGAATGTGCGGTTGAAATAATCATGTAGTAAATCATAAAATAAATTAATAGGTGTCAACAGACATACAGTGATCATTCATTAATTAATTAAATTTACAACACATCCATCTCTATAATATTCAGCTCCCGTTTGTTTCATTTTTGGAAAAATGAGAACGAAAAATATAACTGTTATGGATCCCACACAAGAGATAGAAATTCAAATTTGATGGTTTGATGTGATGGATAACGGTCATATTTTTCATTTTAGTGAGGAAATAATGAGAACCAAACAGGGGCTCAGCCTTGTTTGACTTCTATTGTTTTAAGATTCATTTTTTAAAAATTCATTTTTAACTATACATTCTAACAATAAAATATTTTGTACGTAAATCAAAATTTTCTACTTTTTAACCACATATATATATTTTTAAAAATTTACTATTATAAAACTCTTTTTGATGAAATAATAGGCATCAAATAGAGGGTTAATTAAGATTAATTTACCAGGATTGTTTGACTTCCATTATTTTAAAATTCATTTTCAATCATACATTCTAACAATAAAATATTTTGTACGTAAATCAAAAATTTTCTACTTCTTAACCACACATTTTTAAAAAATTCACTATTATAAAACTCTTTTTGATGAAATAATCGATGTCAAACTGAGGTTTAATTTATAACACCATATATCATTTTATACAATTTCAATATTACAGCTAAATAATTACATTATTGTAAATTTGAACTCCAACCTTCAATTTTTTATTTTTTGCAACTTTTAAAACTCTAGTGTGTGTTTTAGTTTACGTGAACTTTGAGGGACTAAAATAGAAATTTCCCAAAATTATTATACAGGGCGCAAACAGAAATTGAAGCGAATAGTAAAGGGGGAGAAGAAGCTGTATCCTGGACACAAACATTCATTAGGAAATTCCACTGTATTATTTGATTGATTTAACAAAGCCTTGATCTGCAGAGCTCGAATTTATACTAGATCCATTGGAACCCTCGGATTTTGGGTCGATTCGAACCAAAGTCCCGACCCCTTTTTGCACGGCATTTCTTGTCTGCAGAACCAGTTACTTAAGCTGTGTTGAATTTATTGATTTTTATATATCAGATCCATTGTTTAGTCACTAGCAATAGATTGGAAGTTCGAAAAAAATGCTGCGGTTAAGGGCGTTTCGTCCAACGAATGATAAGATCGTGAAGATTCAATTCCACCCGACGCACCCGTGGCTCGTTACAGCCGACGCATCGGATCATGTTTCCGTTTGGAATTGGGAACATCGCCAGGTCGTATTTTTTAGTTCGTTTTTATACTTTTTTGGGTTTTGATTTCATGGGTTTTGAATGGGTTGATTGGTTTTTGGATATGTTGGAAATTAGTTGGTTTTGTATTTTCAGAATGTTTGTTTGGTTATTGATCGATATTTTTTGTTTATAATGTGTTCTTTCAGGTGATTTATGAGTTGAAAGCTGGGGGTGTGGACGAGAGGCGTTTGGTTGGTGCCAAGTTAGAGAAGCTGGCTGAGGGCGAGTCAGGTGACTATTGCACTTTGCAAAATTACACATGCGTTGCTTGTTCAATTTGTATATCTATGTATGTTCACCTATTGAGACATCTACTATAGATAAGAATAATAAAAAATCTCAACTGAAGGGTTGTTAATGGATTCCTTCAGCCCTAGTGTTTTGTTTCATGTCCGATCTATCATTATGAATAGGGAAATCCATTTAGTGTAATTACTGGGGGGTAAAAATGAATGTCCTGTGGCACACATCCTGATTACTAGGGCACATCCAATGCTTGGAGATGCAACTTTGTGATGAGGTTTCTTCGAGAAGGGAATTTGGATGTGAGGGAGTGCCATAATTTTCTTGGGCATATGACAGTTCTAGAGTCTCTGACTGTTCATTTTGTGTTAGGAATCTGTTTACTTTGTGAGGGAAATCTTAGTGTGCTGTTTTTCACTCGAGTCTATTTTCCCAAGGCCATTTACTTTAAAAGCGCAATCTTTGTGGTAAATAATATATATATTTTTGGTACTGTCTGAATTGATTCTTTTTGGTAGTGAAGGCATTGCTAATATTATATCTGTTGTCCTTTTATTTTGTTTATAAGAGCTGAGAGGAAAACCCACTGAAGCTATACGGGGTGGGAGGTATAACTACATCCTTGCCTTTTGACATATTTGCAACCTTCATTGCTTCTTTTTGTTAAAGCTGAGACTGGTTTATGGCACATGGTTCTAGTGTTAAACAGGTTAGCTTTTATGATGATGACGTACGCTATTGGCAACTTTGGCGCAATCGTTCTGCTGCTGCTGAAGCTCCACCTGCTGTGAATAATGTCACCTCAGCTTTTAGTTCTCCTGCTCCATCAACAAAAGGACGCCATTTTCTGGTCATATGTTGCGAGAATAAAGCTATTTTTCTAGATTTGGTAACTATGCGTGGCCGTGATGTACCAAAGCAGGATCTGGACAATAGATCACTTTTATGGCAAGTCTTGAATCTATGTACCTTTTGAGTTAATTTTTATGCATTACGTATAAAAATTACTTTTCCCTGGTGCTTACTTGATGCATGTATTTCTGTTTGTATAAAAGGTCCAATGTTTATTAATTTCTCTGAAGACTGCTCAAAAACAATATTCTATTAAATTCTAGCTGCTTAAGTAGTGCTCCTTGCCATCTGACACCGTGATTCTTGCACTTGATAAAGATGGAGATTCCTTCTGCTGCTTGATCTTAGATTGGTGAATAGAGTTCTGCATACGAAGACAGAGTAGTTTACTTTGAAGAATTGATGACTAAATTGGATGACCTCGAGAGAACTGCCTCGTCCTATACGTTTCTTATACTATCCAAAAGTTTAAATGATATATTTACCACAACTCAGCTGTTTTCATTATTCAAACATATTGAATTTATCATATAAAAGATTGTGATGTTAGCTCTGGAATTGGCCTGAAGTGTTTAAATAACTTGGGCTTTAGAAATCTTGTTTTGTTGGTTTCTGGTTTGCCGCATCTAGAAGTGACATTATATATGATTTGTCTAGGGTGTTAAATGGAAATAGGTCCCCTTGGTGTTGGCCTAGATACAGGAGAAAACGAATTAAAATGGTCATTGTTTCTATGGCCCAACCTCCTAAAGGTCATTTGGGTTTGTTTTTAGGATATAGTTTGAAAATATCAATTGCATTTTCTTTGCTGTCAATTTTTTAAAAATTATGCCTGTTTAAGATGAAAAACTTATTTTAAATGCTTATAGCTTCCAAAGAAATTTCAAAGACTGTTTTCGTCTGGCTGTTGATGGAGATGAAAGCTTATGTACGAGTTTCTATCATAGTTTTTGACTTTGTGGCAATAAAACTATTATCATATTTTAATTACATCTCAAAGAAGGATCAACTGCCTTGACTAAGTATTTTTTTATATCTGCAGCATGGAGTTTCTATGCAGATCGGCTACTAGTGATGGTCCTCTCGTGGCATTTGGTGGATCGGATGGTGTGATTAGAGTTCTTTCAATGATAACTTGGAAGGTCTCTTATTTATATTATTTTGGTGTTCATTGTTTTACTATTCAAGTTGCATCTCAAATTCCAAGCAACAGAATTAAGGGAAAGCTTTCATTTTATGACTGCAGCTTGCTCGAAGGTACACAGGAGGTCATAAGGGATCAATTTCTTGTTTGATGACCTTCATGGCGTCTACTGGTGAGGTAGGTCTGACTTATACTATATTTCATAGTTTTGTATGTGAAAATGTGTTTGGCATGGTTATCAATTGCAAGCTGATATCTTTCTCATCTAGTTTTTTCGGAACCAGAAGTTTTATAATCTAACTGAAAATGATAATTAATGATTTTAAGTGAAGTTGTAATTTTGATAATAAATTAGTTGGTTCGTATGCATTTCACATGTGCACCTTCTGGTGGATGGTTAGGTGTTTGTTGAGAAAATGGGGAAACTTCCTTTGCCTTGTGTTTGGAAAGCAAAAACAGTTGATAACTGGCTGAGCGCTTGGTGTAGAAGTTAGGGGTGGTTGGTTTTAGGGAATTAAATGGTGTCATGTGGGGTTTTTTGTTTTAGCCCAATATCATTTACGATGTCTTACAAGGAGCATAGAATTTCTAGTGGGTGGCATTTCAAAGTGCCTGTAAGCACCTTACTTTGAAGATTAACTTGTTAATTGTTATTATAAATTTGGTCTTAGTTAACATAGGATTCGGTTTTTTTGTTTAATTTGCTGAGAGGCACTACTTAATTTCTTTTCCACCTCCTTGTGCTATTTCACATTGAGGCATCAGCCAGGAATGAGAGAAATGGATTAAGAGTCTATTTATTTGATTTTAGAACACATGATTGACAACTGAATGAAGCTTGAAAATTTTTATAACATAGATGAAGAGTCGATACACCATTCTCTGAGAACATCTTTCTCCAGAACTTTTTATTAAAGGCATGTTTGAGTCCCATTATGTCCCCATTAAAATGAAAAATATGACTGTTATCCGTCACATCAAGCCACCATATTTGACTTTTTATCTCTTGTGTAGGGCCTATAACGGATATATTTTTCATTCTCATTTTTTCAATAATGTGGCTCAAACGGGGGCTAAGAGAAGAATTTGTATCTTGCCAATGACGAGCATAAAGTATACACATGATACATGTCGTGTTAATTTAACCATATTTTGTAATGTTGATTCATTTCTAATTTGTGTTCTTCCTCATACTAGCTTTGCAGTTTGCTTGGCGACTTTATAGTTAGTAATCTGTAGGAAGCGATATATTTCTTAAAAGTTATTAATAATGTCATGAAAATCAAGGATTTAGCTTAGAAAATTGCAGTTGTTTTTCTTAAGATCTGTGATAAAGTCAAGGTTGTTATCACAACCTTGTTGGAGACTATTTAATTATTCTCGAGGTATGTAACATATCTGAAGGCCCCCTTATAATCCTTTTATTTGGCAAGAAATTGGATCACTTAGCAATAGAAATATACTGGTGCACTGAAGGTTGAGAATAATCTTTTCTTCTTCTTTTAATGTAGTAATCATCTACTTAATTTGGCAAAGATGACATTAAATATGTTGCAGAAAAGTGGTCGCTCTTACTCCAGCCCTGCACTCCCTTACCAGGGTATGGAAGGATGCTAAATCCTACACTCGTGGATGAAGAGAGTATGAATCGACTATGCTTAGAAGTTAGAATAGATTTATCTTGTCATGACTAATTACAGATAAGCAAACTTAGCCTAGTTTAGTGACCTATGCTATGATACTTTTTCTTCCCCCCAGTAGTACAGTCGTCTACCGAATTGCTTTTTATCGAACAAATTAACTTTTTCCGATATAACAAGTGCCTAAAATTCAGTTTTCTACTTGGATTACCATGAAACTTATAGAAGGAGATTAAACTACTATGAAAATGGATGTCCCTGCAAAGAAGCAATGGATTGACGCCACCCTCTTCTCGGGATATGATGTTTTCCATAAGTGTGTGTCAGCGCTCTCTGTTCCAAGAAAGTCAAATAAAACTTGTGTTAAGTATGGCACCAAATTGGAGAAATGGGAAATTGTTGGTTACAGAAATCTAAGGTGACCAATATATTGCTAATATTTTGAGTTTTGATAGTCAGCTCTATAATAATGGAAGTCCAGGCTGTAGAAAGTTCAGGATCAGAGCAAGATTCATATTTTTCATAATTCCATCAATTGCAGTAAATTTTTATTGAATTATTAATGGTTATAAAATCTCAATTGTGTACTGAATGTGGCTTGTATGAGCATGAGTACATTTGCTCAAATGCAAGTATATGATAATTCCACATTATCATTGTCTTTCTAGAGTACTTTTTGTGTGATTCTCGTTGCCTTTTCGGGTATTTTTTGTTTTCTTTTGTGAGTAGCATGCTATATGACATCCTTTGCATCTCGTTGAAATAGATGATGACAATAGAATGTAAGATAATCTCATATCTAGGATGATTAATTTTCTCCTCAATACAATGAAATCTCTATAACCCGAAACTGCAAATATATTTATGTGGCAAAGTAAAAATACATAATCAATTTCTTTGTTTTCTTTTTGTTTTTCAGTCTCTCATTCACCTGTCTTCTTTGAATTTGTCACAGGCACTCTTGGTTTCTGGTGGTAGCGATGGCTTGCTTGTACTTTGGAGTGCAGACCATGGTCAAGATTCTCGAGAACTTGTTCCTAAACTGAGCTTAAAAGTAACTATCTTCTTGTTTGTTCAGTATTTCTCCGTACACTTTATTTACTTCTTATGACATTTCTAAGCTCTTAGTATATGCTAAATTAAGAGCATTCTTCCTCCGCATTGTTCTGTTCATTTTGATGTTATATTTAATGGCCTTTTGCCCTTCCAATGATATTATAAGGCACATGATGGTGGGGTTGTTGCTGTCGAGCTTTCTCGAGTGGTTGGTACTGCACCCCAGCTTATTACAATTGGTGCAGACAAAACTTTAGCCATCTGGGACACAATTTCTTTCAAGGTTTCCGATTCATTCTGAATTAATATATTAAATCTATAATGAACCTCTGTTTTCTAACCTCTTTCTTCTCACTTTAGGAACTGCGCAAAATAAAACCTGTTTCCAAATTAGCTTGTCATAGTGTGGCATCTTGGTGCCACCCTCGAGCACCAAATCTTGACATCTTGACATGTGTTAAAGATTCTCATATATGGTATACATACTCTCTCTCCACGTGCAAGTTTTACGTAGTGTCCATCCACTTATTCTGATTTTTTTGTAAATGAGCAACGAGATACTTTGAGCTAAAGTATGCAAGTTTAGAACAAGAATGACGTAACTCAAGATCCATTTTGCATATTCTTGTTTGAGGGGAATGTGAATTTCTATTGAATCCTGTACAGGGCTATTGAGCATCCCACTTATTCAGCTCTTACGAGGCCATTATGTGAACTCTCGTCACTGGTCCCACCACAATTACTTGCATCTCACAAGAAGCTTAGGGTATGAAGATAATACTATCTATTTTTCATTGTTGAAATTCATCTACGGTGAGTGATTATTCTATGATAATTCATATTGGCTATATAGTTAATTTTCTTTGAATTTATATCTAGGTGTATTCCATGGTTGCACATTCTCTGCAACCCCATCTCGTTGCTACTGGAACCAACATTGGCATCCTTGTATGTGAATTTGATGGAAAATCACTTCCACCTGTAGCTCCACTGCCAACACCACCAGGAAGCCGAGAACACGCTGCTGTATATGTAGTTGAACGGGAATTGAAACTGCTACAGTTTCAATTGTCTAACACTGCTAACCCGGTTCTTGGAAGTAATGGCTCCTTGAATGATGCTGGAAGATTTCGGGGTGACACATCAGAACAACTCAATGTCAAGCAAATAAAAAAGCATATAAGTACTCCTGTCCCCCATGAGTCATACTCAGTCCTCTCTATGAGCAGTTCAGGGAAGTAAGTAGTATTGTGCTTCTGATCTACCAAGTATTGAGCATGATGATCAGAGATATTTTAGCTCAACATTATCATATGAGCCTTATAATGTTTTTAGGAATCTTAGCTATTGAAATCTCCTTTTTGTTGGGCTGTTTCAAGTTTCTTTGGCACTTTCATATTTGTAATTTTTGAAATTGATGATTGGACCATAAAAGTAATTTGATTGATTTTCTCTGTATTTGTTGCAGGTTCCTTGCCATTGTTTGGCCTGATATTCCGTACTTCTCAGTTTACAAGGTCAGTGATTGGTCTATTGTTGATTCAGGCAGTGCAAGGCTTTTGGCTTGGGACACTTGTAGGGACCGTTTTGCTCTGCTGGAATCTGCATTAACTCCCAGAATGCCAATAATCCCAAAAGGCAGCTCATCTAGAAGAGCAAAGGAAGCTGCAGCAGCTGCCGCACAAGCTGCTGCTGCTGCCGCTAGTGCAGCTTCATCTGCCAGTGTTCAAGTTCGTATCCTGCTTGATGATGGAACCTCAAATATATTAATGAGGTCAGTTGGTAGCCGCAATGAACCAGTTATTGGTTTGCATGGCGGAGCACTACTAGGTGTTGCTTATCGAACGTCACGAAGGATTAACCCTGTTGCAGCCACAGCTATTTCAACACAGTCTATGCCCTTGTCAGGATTTGGAAATAGCAGCCTTTCTTCTTTTAGCTCCATGGATGATGGATTTTCTTCACAAAAATCTTCAGCTGAAGTGGTACCTCAGAACTTCCAATTATACAGCTGGGAAACCTTTCAACCAGTGGGAGGTCTTCTGCCTCAACCAGAATGGACAGCATGGGACCAAACTGTTGAGTATTGTGCTTTTGGCTATCAGCAATATATTGTCATATCTTCCTTGCGCCCTCAGTTTCGGTACTTGGGAGATGTGGCAATTCCTTATGCTACTGGGGGTGTTTGGCACCGAAGGCAGTTATTTGTTGCTACACCGACCACCATTGAGTGTGTTTTTGTGGATGCTGGAATAGCACCTATTGACATTGAAACCAAAAAAAGAAAAGAACAGATGAAGCTTAAAGAGGCACAAGCGAGAGCAGTTGCAGAACATGGAGAATTAGCATTGATAGCAGTTGATGCCCAACAAACCACCTCACAAGAAAGGATATTATTGAGACCCCCCATGTTGCAGGTTGTCAGATTAGCTTCCTTTCAGCATGCTCCCTCCATACCTCCATTTTTATCATTGCCTAAACAATCAAAAGTTGATGGTGACGATTCATCAATACCAAAAGAGATAGAAGAAAGGAAAGTCAATGAGGTTGCTGTTGGTGGTGGTGGGGTTGCGGTGGCTGTTACTAGATTTCCAGCAGAGCAGAAACGACCTGTTGGACCACTTGTTGTTGCAGGGGTGAAAGATGGTGTTCTATGGCTAATTGATAGGTACATGTGTGCTCATGCAATATCACTCAGCCATCCTGGTATCCGTTGTCGGTGTCTTGCAGCCTATGGAGATGCTGTTAGTGCAGTAAAATGGGCAAGTAGGCTTGGTAGAGAGCATCATGATGATTTAGCACAATTTATGCTTGGTATGGGATATGCCAACGAAGCACTTCACTTGCCTGGCATATCCAAGAGATTGGAGTTTGACCTGGCAATGCAGAGTAATGATTTGAAAAGAGCCTATCAGTGCCTCCTAACAATGAGCAACAGCAGAGATATAGGACAAGAGGCTCTGGGGTTGGACTTGAATGACATTATGAATTTGTCTTCAAAGAAGGAAAATATTGTGGATGCTGTTCAAGGAGTAGTTAAATTTGCAAAGGAGTTTATGGATCTTATTGATGCTGCAGATGCTACTGGACAAGCTGACATTGCTCGCGAAGCTATTAAGAGGCTAGCTGCTGCAGGTTCAGTAAAAGGAGCTTTAAGAGGTCATGAGTTGAGAGGACTTGCTTTACGCTTTGCAAATCATGGGGAGTTGACAAGGCTTAGTGTACGTGTTCATGTTAAACTTTTTTAGTTTTCAGTCTGTTTTTTATAATGTCTTTGATTCGCACAAATAATTTAGACCTTTATATCTTGCTGCTAACTTTTTTGATGTGAAACTTGATTGTGGTAATCCATGTATGCAACACAATCGAATTGATCCTAATATGATTTTGGTCAGCTATGTAAATCCTATTCCATATTCAGCTCTATCTATATTGACTTCTGTCAAATTTCATTCTTCCATATCTTTAGTTACTTTTATTTCAATTAGGTCTTTAATGTTTCCATCCACTGTGATTTTTTTCTTCTTCATCAACACTATTAATGGTTTTCACTGGATACGGCAACACCTTAAACAATGATTATTGACGCTCTCACTTTCCTATCGCCCTTTAAGGTGTGCAGCCCAAAATATATCATTTTACATGTACACAATTTTGCCATTATTTTGGAGTAGATTGGTCTCAGTAGATGCTTTAGGTGAAAATAAATGAAGGTTTTGCCATCACAGTATGTCTTGATATTGCTACCCTATGAAACTTTTTCTTTAAATTCAGGATGTATTCAGCAAGTTTGGTTGATAGTTAATGTTCTGATATTTGCTGAATGAATCTATGTGCTCATGTATATATTGCTAGTTCTTTTGTAAAGTCAATTATGGATTCTTAAACAAATTGAAGGTATGTTTTGGGTTGATCTTAGATGATCTATGATCTCTCGCCAAGATCAGAAGGGGACTAAAAGCAAAAGGTGAAATTTATGATATGTTAATTGGTGCCTTGGTGACAAGTTTATGGCCCTTGCTATTGCAGTAAGGTTGTAGTTGAAAATGTCTCTCTTGAAGGAAGCGTTACAAGTATGCAACTAAGAGGCATTGAAGTATGAGTTGCAGTTAGGTGTTCACCGATTAGTATCCATATTATCTCGTGGCTGAATAAAAAAAGGGGGAAGGGAAGGGAAAAAACAGCAGCAAAAAGGGAAAATGAAAGGAAAAAAAATGAAAAAAAAAAAAAAAATGGTATAAGAACAAAGAAAGATATTTGCGCCAACTCTAAGACAAAGTAATCTCATTAGATGTTATTAATTTGTTACTTAAACAGATACTGGAATTTTCTGCATTTGAATTTGGTGCTGTTTGCATGATAATTGTATCTATGAAAAATATAATTAACTTATTTTTCTTTTCTTTTCTTTCTTTCTTTTTTTTTCTTTTTTTGACTTGTGACTATGCATGCATCTTTTGCAGAATATGGTGAACAATTTGATTTCAGTTGGTTCGGGACGGGAAGCTGCCTTTGCAGCTGCTCTGTTGGGAGACAATGCACTCATGGAGAAAGCATGGCAGGAGACTGGGATGCTTGCTGAGGCTGTGCTCCATGCTCATGTATGATTTGGTTTAACCTTATTTATATTGCTAAATAATAGCATACAGTCTGACCGGCCTCTTTTTCCTCAGGCTCATGGTCGACCTTCATTAAGGAACTTAGTTCAGGCATGGAACAAGATACTGCAGAAAGAGATGGAGCACACGCCATCCACCAAAATGGATGCTGCAGCTGCATTTTTGGCTTCCCTTGAGGAATCTAAGCTCACAAGCTTGCAAGATGCAGCAAAGAAGCCACCAATTGAGATTCTACCTCCTGGCATGGCGTCATTATATGGTCCGAATCCGGGTCAATCTAATCAGAAAAAACCTGGTCCTGCCATGCAGAATTCGCTGCAGCAACCGGGAAAACAGTTGCTTTTGGAAGGATCTACGACCACACTGCCAAATGCATCTACACCACCAGAGTCAGGTGCTGCACCCACTGCAGAGTCAGGTGCTGCACCCACTGCAGAGTCAGGTGCTGCACCCACTGCAGAGTCAGGTGCTGCACCCACTGCAGAGTCAGGTGCTGCACCCACTGCAGAGTCAGGTGCTGCACCCACTGCAGAGTCAGGTGCTGCACCCACTGCAGAGTCAGGTGCTGCACCCACTGCAGAGTCAGGTGCTGCACCCACTGCAGAGTCAGGTGCTCCACAGAATTCAGAATCAAGGACTCCACCTACACCAGAATCAGGAGCTCCACCTACATCTGAACCTGTTGCTTCGACTCAGGATTCAGTTGCTCCAGCACAATCTGAGCCAGATGCTTCAGTTACCCCCGTCCCAGAGTCAAGTTCTCCAGCTCCTGCTGATGTGAGTGATAAAACTTCAGAAAATCAGAACCAGACATCACCACCGAGTGTTTCAGAACCTAATGGAACTGAGGAAAGTGTCCCATCAGCATCCCAGAGTCCTCTGCCTGGACCAACGACTGCTCATGATGTCCCAAAGCAACCAGATAATCAAGCAACAGCTGTCCGTCCTGAACTCTCATTGATCGACTTCAGTTGACAAGCAAACCTTGACACTACAGTCATATCAGGTGTTTTACCGATGTTCTTTATATGGATATCTGAAACTTGTGCATTCTGTTCCTTTATCATACTAATGAAGCACTACAAATAAATATCGAGACGGGGGAGAGGAAGTTGCATTCTCATATCGCGAGAACCATTGCAACATCTTGACTTTTGATTACCGGAGTTGCTGTTGCACTCTGATGTAGATGGCCTTCACATTTTCCTGTCCTTGACTAGTTTGTGCACTGTTGTCCCTGTCATCTAAGGTGCATTCGTTCTATTTGTTTTAGATTTGTCATCAATTTTCTCACCTGTTTTTTGGTGTAGCATGTTTTTAAAGCATAGTTGACGAAATTGAAATTTATCTAAGATTTTGCGGTTGTACTGTAAGGAAACCGATCGAACTACCCTTTGTTGTGTCTGGTATTTCATAAAAAGTATGTACTTCTATTGTATTTGTTATTCCTACATGTCCGAAAGGTATTAAATGATTCCATTTAACTATAATGCATCTTGGGTTGACATGTAGCTGAGCATGCTTGGCTAAGCTTGAAAAGTTTAGTTGTGACTTGAAAGTTATATGAGTTTTAAAGTTTAATATTTATAATTGTATTTAACTTTTTCACTAAAAAGGGATAAAATTAAGCTTCAAACATAAACTGATAAAAGGAAACAAGAAGAGAATACGCATAAAAAAATGCTCTGACTCTGCACGTAGACACGTCTTTCTACCAAGTCATTAGCTACAAAGCCTAGGATTTTAATGTATAGTGGACGAAGAAGCCATTGAGTTCATGAATTTAACTCTTTTACCAGAAAGAGTTTAATTACTTGGTTGACCTATCCTCACGGCGCATGGGAGTCGTGTGGAATCCGCTTGAATTAAAAATGCCAAAAAATGCATCCCCTTCCCTCCCATGTGAGTGTGCTGTCAGGGACTCCTTGGCAACATAGTATGATTTTTGAGTTCATACGGTAAGACGTGCCGGCGATAGCTATAGGGTGATGAGTTGTGCTTGTATGGTATTATAAACTTCCGAAATGGGATTTATGGCATAGGAATGGGTATTAATTGTTGACGAAATTGGCTACAACAAATTTAAAAAAATAAAAATAATAAAAAATAATCATTTTCGTATATAATTACATAATTTATAAATTATAACGAGATGTAACAAGCCTTAGTGCTTACATAATGTGTAAATAAAAATGATATTTAATTAATTTATAATCTTAGAAAAAGTTTTGTTAAACATAAGTACCGGTAGACATATTTATAATTTATATCAAGATACGTGCACTTGATCGTCTATGAACATGTGGTTCACTTGACTCAAATTTGATGTTGCTCTAACACATAGTTGAATGTAATTTTGAAAAACCAAGAACCTAAATAGAATCGATCCAACTGATATTTATTTAAATTATTATTATTATTTATTATTTAATACGTATAAAAACGAAATAGAGATCTTGAGTTTGCCTAACAAATCTCCACTCAAAAATACAAAATACCTCTGCTTGAAACCATGGGATTATTCTATTAGATCTTTTTAATTGTGTTCACACACTAAAAGTGCAGCCCAAATCGAATAACCCAAGGAATGAATTCCAATTGGGGAATTCCCAAATCAAATAGCCCAAATAATGAAACCCAACAGGACAATTCAGGATAAAGGCTTATATAAGGTTATTAATGAATGCAGTGGAAGTCCATGAACACGGTAATATCATCGCCCAAACTTGCAAGACGCCCAAGATCTGAGCGAATGAAGTGTCTTACAGTCGCCCAGAGTTATGACCCTGTTCTCGCCCAAACCTTCGAATCGCCCAGGATCTTAGCAAACATAATATGTTATGGTTATCCAGAAGTGCAGTTATTAAAGCAGTTATTGAGTAACCTTATCACGTTCCACGATTCAAGGAGTTCAGTTGAAAACGGTTGAACAACAAAGAGTAGTGGCAGCAGTTAGAGACGGCAGTTTCACGACAAGTTAGCCACCATAAAGAAAGTGGGTAGTTATAAAGCAATCAAGCAGTTTCTAAGCGGTTGATCACGAAGAAATGGTTAAGGGAATATAAAAGGAAGAGAAGACAGAGAGTAAAAGGACCCCGAATCAAACACTCTCAAATAGAGAATATGTAATTTCAATTTTCTTAATTTGAACTTAAACATTTCTTTCAGTACTTGGGTGCTTGCGCCCCTTGGAAGCATTCTGTTTAGTTCAAATTGTAAAGTCATCGATAATAGAACACCCCTTTTTGGGACTTTGTCTCAAGAGGTTTGTTCCTTATACAATCGTCTTATCCCTTTTTAATTGTTAGCGACTACCCGTGAGAAACAATTTGGCACGCCCAATGGGACTTTGGTGTTGAAGATACAAAAGGTGAAACAATATGCCTCATAAATTTGATAAGGAAGCAAGTCAGGGAGGAGTCCAATCTGTGATCGAGTGATATGAGGAGCAGCATAGCTCTCCACGAACAAATGGACAGAGTCAGAACAGTCACAGTCGTTACGAGCCAATGACAGAGTTGAGTCCTCGAACCATGCGTGCATTACTTGGAGAACTCACACAGGATGTCGTTGAACAGGTAAATCTACGAAATATTCATAATATGGAAAGATTTACCCAAAATGAGAATGCATATTATGACAACATGGCCAAACAACTGAATACTTTGAACGAAATAATGAATAAGTTGGTAGGCCAAATTTGTCAGCCAACTGTGCCTCTTGCAAATCATTTTCAAACTAGGACAATTGTGGGGCATAATCCCCGAGTCTTAAGTCCAAATCAAGGGGTAGAACCACCTTTTGGTCCCTCTACTTCAAATCAGGGGGATGGTGTAATGCCAAATCAAAATAGTGGCAATGGTACATCTAACTTGGGGAGTAACCTAAACGTAAGAGACAATGTCCTAAATAATGGACAGAATGCCCCACGTGTTAATGATGGAATAAATATTCAGACTAATGGTAACAATGACCCAAATTATGGCAACTTTGTAGCCAACCAAGGACCAAATATTAGGCCTCAAGCAAATCAACCGGTCAACCAACCTGTAGGAATTCCATATGACCCCAATGTCATGTTGAGAAATTAGATTATGGAAATAGTACAGGACCAGATGGCTTTTGGGGTACGTCCTGTCATTAGGCCGACTTACACGAAGTCATATCCTGATTGGGTAGACCAAGCATATCCATGGCTTAGAGGGTATAAAGTACCAGAATTCTCATTATTTACCGGTTTAGGAGAGGTGTCTACTCTAAAACACATAGGGCGATTCACACTGCAAAGTGGTGACGTAACTGATTACCATAAAATGAAGTTGCTTCCTAGTTCATTAACAGGAGTAGCTTTTTCCTGGTTCATCAATTTGCCAGCAAACTATGTCCAAATATGGCAACAATTGGAGCAATTGTTCCACGCTCA
>NW_019234592.1:149064-151191 GCF_002742605.1 Olea europaea var. sylvestris
GATGGCTAAGTTTTATAATAAAAAAGCTATAGCCAAGTCATTTATCCTGAGCGAATTGGTTTGGAAAATAATACTCCCTTTGAATAGTAAAGATCCAAAATATGGCAAGTGGTCGCCCAATTGGGAAAGGCCATATAAAGTAAATAGTGTGTTGCCTAATGGAGCCTATCATTTGGAAGATTTAGATGGCACCAAGCACATGATATTCATTAATGGCAAATATTTAAAAAAATATGTTTCTTCCTTATGGGAAAGTGAACAAATAAAAGCGTAATCAAATCGCGTTGAATGATCGTATATAAAAAGGGTCAGAACGAAATACGTTCAAATAAATTCCTTTATTATCAAACATTCATTACAAATTGCGAGATACACAATACTAAATGCTCTATAAGCTATAATTGAGAGTAAACTAATCTCTCAGTCGATCACCAAGTAAGAGGGTGAACTGGCATTGATTGTCATCCTGATCGCACTACTGCAAAGGCAAGCAGAGAGGCCGAGAAGCACTCTCAGCAAGCAGAAGGGAAGAGAAGCACCCTCACATCGCCTACCTAAATGTATCGCCGCAATAATGGGTTAGGAGATTGAAAAGTACTCTTAGCAAGCAAGGTGGCTTGACAGGCATCTTAAAAAATTGCCTTCCATCATTGAACTCCTTGTAAAGAATATGGAGACAATGGGAAGAACTTCGCTGGCCAAAGAATATTTCCTATGTCTCCCATACCAAAGGTGACATCATAACAGGTGGTAAAATGGGTGGATCAATTGATCCATTTCTATGGAAGACGAAAATTTTTGATCGATCGTTAAGATGCCAAACGATGGCAGTAAACTAGTTTTTGAAGAAAAAAATGGAAATGAAAATGAAAAGTGCGAAATATACGTGCATTTATAGGGGCGTGAAGGTGAAGAGATAGAATATGAATAGCCACATTCGTGCCTAATAATTGGAGTCAAGTGGCCCAAAGTCTTGGGAAAAGAGACAGAAATACCAAAAGAGAATGTACATGAATCTTATCATAAAGCAGTTAAATGCTTGGGGGGTTGACGATTAAGGGCAAACGTCAATAAATACACAAGTCGTTCATTAATGACAATGACTACTGTTACATTCAAAATTGGCAATGACTATCAGTACGAGGTTACAAGAGGAAAGTTAATACGAAGTTACAAAAAGAAAAGTTAAGGCATTAGATGTTTTAATTACAATTCGCCCCAGATCGAACGAATTCTTTTCCTAAGTCTCTTCCAATCCTCGCTCTGCTGAGAAGAGGTGATATTCAATTCAGCTACAAAATCATCATCAACCTCCAGCTTCTTGTACTACTCGACCAAAGACTTAGTTCGCTCAATTCCTTGGAAAGGATTATGCTTTTTAGCAGTCATTCTCTCCTTGCAGTCATCCATCCTTCCTTGAAATGCCTTCATCTGTGCAGCCAAACTGGTCATCAAAGAGTTTTCAATCATAACTTCGGAAGAGATTTCTTTCAATTCGTCCTCAGCTTTGTTGATCTCCAGAAGCAAAGACTCTCTTTCAGATGCAGCGCGAAGATATTGAGTACTCTTGGCCTTCAGTTCAATATTTTTGGCCAGCAAAGAGAGGATGTCAGAGTGGACAACTTTCAACGTCGCTTTAAAATTAGCAGAAATATTGAGCGACAGAAGTGTCAGTGCTTGCGCCAACTTCGCACTCAAATGCTCAAGCTTATCCTTATGTTTGGCAGTACTAGCCTGATCGATGTCCATATCCATAAAAGATACATACTCAAATATCAACTGCTTGAGGAACTTCATATCTTCCTCTGAAGAAACAGAAGGACGACCAGTTGAAGTAGGGCGAGACGTCTTGACTTGCCCCCAGAAAGTGAACAAATCCTGGATGGAGCGCACAATCTCATCAGCATCCTGCAAAGAAAAATGCCAACATTAAAGGTTTTCACTACGATAAACAAAGTGAAAATAAAAGTGAAGCAAAAGGTTACCTCATCAGCAATCTTGGAAAGTGGCATATCACCAGTTGGCTCCACCACCTGTGGCCCCACCACCTATGGAGACTTCCTCTTGTTTGGGCGAGAAGACTCTGCTACAACGGGCAGACCCATAGGAGCCTCTGCATGATTAAAG
>NW_019234592.1:158466-162851 GCF_002742605.1 Olea europaea var. sylvestris
GTGATAGAATTTATGATGCATGGACACTCCTACTAGGGCAATGTGTCCGTGTCCAATACGTGTCATGTGTCATTCCATTAGACACAGGTATTCAGACATTCAAGGACATTTATCCAATAAGCCACGTGCCACAATCCCTTTTTCATATATATTTTTTAATTACCGACTCTCGAGGATAGTTTTGATATACTCCTCAAGGAAGTTTCCAGCATGTAAATGTACTGTGCCCTAATATAAAAATTATAAAAATAAAGGTATAATATATGAATTCAAAATTATATATGATGTGTCCGTGTCTTGAAAAATCACACGTCTATGTTTCTGTCTCGTGTCCATGTTTGTGCAACATAGGATAGGACAAATAGCAATCCTCAATATTTAAGTATTTAGCTAGACTATTGGTGCCTAACAATGTCTTTTATTAATAGTCAGACGTATTGTTATATGGGCACCGAGGGCTTGCAACTCGTGAAAAAAAAAGAAAAAAACGGAACTCTATAATTTATCTACCAGTAGTGCCATATAGTGGCATTCAGTGACTAATGCGATTGCAACTGAACCGAATTTTGGAGGAAGCAATCTTATCAATGTAAGCCACTTTATATCCAGTCTGTTGCACATGGGGGTGGTGATAAAAGAACTCTCGTCTTTTTCCTTGTTAATCCAATCTTTGTGCTATAAACTCTTAAAACTGTTTTTGACGGCTTATATTCTGGAGAACTTCAGTATTTGCATTATGTCTTGCTTTGTGCATTTCCTTTCTACCATTCTAATCACACAGAAAAAGACAGAATGCACTGGCATGCTAATTCAATCAATTTTCAGACAAAGGCTGCAGGGAGCACGTGTGCTTCTGAGGTATGTTGGTCGAATTGCCAGCATTCCAAATTTTTACAAGCGGGATCCCTATCAAACAAGCCAGGTGCAATTATTTACACACTTTCTTCTTTCTCGAAAATTTCAAACAAAGATTGTTCAACTTATTTATCCAACCATTCTGATTTTCTGCTGTATAGTGATTATTTGACGCAATTTACAGTTTTTTTCTTTTGTCCTAGCTGTCTTTTCCCCCTCATATTTTGAGAACTTGGTTATCGTCCTTTT
Source organism: Olea europaea var. sylvestris (assembly GCF_002742605.1). Lineage (NCBI taxonomy): Eukaryota > Viridiplantae > Streptophyta > Magnoliopsida > Lamiales > Oleaceae > Olea > Olea europaea. The sequence continues at coordinate 159,571 of NW_019234592.1, forward strand.
CTCTTGTAGATCGATGAGTGGCTGGATTATGCTCCCATCTTTGATATTGGCTCTGAATTTGAGGGAGCATGCAGCTCTGTGGATAAATACTTATTGCAACATACTTTTCTAGTTGGTAACAGTTTGTCAATTGCAGATATAGCAATCTGGGCTGGCCTTGCTGGTAAGTGTTCATATTTATCTAATTGAGTCTCTTGTTGTTGGTGCATCTTATATAAGTCTGTTTCCTTTTTGCGTGGTGGTTTTTCCTGACAGAAATCATCTGTTTATGATCTTCCAATTTATGTTCCAGCTTTTTTTGTGCTTGTCATATCGGTTTTTAGATCCTTCAGCATTATTATTACCCAAGGATAAGGATTCTCTTATATATGTACCTTTTTGAATGCTTAGATAGTCTTCTTTGCAAAAACTTAAATATTTTTCTGAATATTTTTGCAGGAACTGGCATGAGATGGGAAAGTTTAAGGAAATCTAAGAAGTACCAAAACCTTGTTCGGTGGTTCAACTCAGTATCTGCTGAATATGATGCTGCATTGAGTGAAGTTCTTCAAACATATGTTGGGAAAAAAGGCTCTGGAAAGTCGGTAACATTGAAGTTGAAAGAGCCAAGAGCTTCTAATAATCAATTAACTGTAGTGGAGAATGGTGTAAATTTAGACGAAACGCCAGGAAGCCGATCTACATCTGAGGTAGATCTTCCGGAAGCTGAGGTTGGAAAAGTGAAGTTGCGTTTTGCTCCAGAACCCAGTGGATATCTTCACATTGGTCATTCAAAAGCTGCATTATTGAATCAGTATTTTGCAGAGCGGTACAAAGGTCAGGTGATTGTACGCTTTGATGACACGAACCCGGACAAAGAAAGTAGTGAGTTTGTGGAAAATCTCCTGAAAGATATAGAAACCTTGGGGATTAAGTATAGTATTGTAACACATACATCAGACTACTTTCCCCAGCTCATCGAAATGGCTGAGAGATTGATTCGTGAGGGTAAGGCTTATGTTGATGATACACCACGGGAGCAAATGCAGCACGAAAGGATGGAAGGTATAGAATCAAGGTGCAGGAATAACAGTGTGGAAGAGAACTTAAAGTTGTGGAACGAAATGATTGTGGGTTCTGTGAGGGGTTTGATGTGCTGTCTCAGAGGGAAATTAGACATGCAAGATCCAAACAAGTCACTTAGGGATCCCGTGTATTATCGCTGCAATTTGACTCCTCACCACAGGATTGGGTCTAAATATAAAGTATACCCAACGTATGACTTTTGTTGTCCATTCGTTGATGCTGTGGAAGGTATTACACATGCACTTCGATCCAGTGAATACCATGATCGTAACGATCAATATTACAGAATTCAGACGGATATGGGATTCAAAAAGGTTCATATATACGAGTTTAGTCGGCTTAATATGGTTTATACACTTCTTAGCAAGCGCAAGTTGCTTTGGTTTGTTCAAAATGGAAAGGTTGAAGGTTGGGATGATCCGCGTTTTCCAACTGTCCAAGGAATAGTGCGCCGGGGTCTGAAGATTGAAGCGTTGATACAGTTCATTTTGGAACAAGTAAGTTTATTTTCGAGACATGATCCACAACATATTGCAGAACCATACCTCCATTACTATTCAACCGGACGACAATATTAAAAGCAATCTTAAATGTTGTTTATAGTCTGGTATCATAGCAATTATTTTTGCTTTGTTCTCCTTCTTGAGTTTTTCTTTGTAATATTTTATGTATTATTCCGCAAATGACTTTTCAGTAAAAGGCGTAAGAAAAAGCTGTGGTTAATTTTATGAGGAATTTGAATCTTTTCTCTGAATTGTTTAGGGGGCATCCAAGAATCTCAATCTCATGGAATGGGACAAACTCTGGGCCATCAATAAGAAGATCATTGATCCTGTGTGTCCCAGGCATACTGCTATCATTGAAGAAAAACGTGTATTGCTGATTCTATCTGATGGTCCCAAAGATCCTTTTGTGCGCACTTTACCGAAGCACAAGAAATATGAAGGTGCTGGGGAGAAAGCTGTTTCTTATTCAAATAGAATTTGGATAGATTATGTTGATGCTGAGTCAATTTCAGTCAATGAGGAAGTAACTCTGAAGGATTGGGGTAATGCAATTGTGAAGGAAATCAAGAAGGACCAGGATGGAAAGGTCTCAGAGCTAGTTGGAGTTTTGCATCTTGAAGGAAATGTAAAGAAGACGAAGTTGAAGCTCACTTGGCTTTCGGACACGAATGAGCTTGTCAGACTCAATTTGGTGGAATTTGATTATCTGATTATGAAGAAGAAGGTGAAGTCTTATGAAAAACAGATTTCTCTTTATTTTATTTTTTATTATTTTTATTTAATTTTCCTTTTATCTTATGCATTCATCTTTTTTTGGGCAGACCAACTAGATTTTTGTTTGATTCCTCATTATGACCTGAATAATGAAATTTTGGATCCTAGGATGGTAGGTTGCTCATTATATGGTTGTTTGTAATTGCAGCTCGAGGAAGATGAGGATTTCGTTGACGTGGTCAATCCCTGTACAAAGAAGGAGACTCTAGCACTTGGAGAATCCGACATGCGGAACTTGAAGCGAGGAGACATCATACAGCTCGAGAGAAAAGGGTATTACAGATGCGATGTTCCTTTCATTCGACCTTCAAAGCATATAGTTCTGTTTGCCATTCCAGATGGTAAGCAGCAAACGGTAATGAAGTAATACTACATCTGACCTATGATAATGGAGGTGACTACAAATGGGCAAGATAGGATTTCTCCCTGCCAATCATGTTAAATTATATATCTTTAACAATTGCTTTTTGTCTGTTCCAACAGTTGTTTCATAGACAATTGCTTTCATCTTAATGAAAATTTCCAAAACTACCCGTTATCCTCTCTCTGCTTTTTTGATATTTTATTCTTGTGGCGTGATTTGGAAGTTAATTACCAATCTTTTTTATTTCTTGAAGACATTGTTTGGTATTCTTGCTTCAAGCTATTGCTGCACTTCCCTGATTCTTCTTGCTTGAAGGTTAGAATAGAGAACATGAACTACATAGTTTTGTTGCTTGAAAGACGTGCATTCCGATGAATGGCTTTGGGATCATAGAAATTGAAAATGGGAGTAGAAATAACCACTGAATGTGATAAACCCGTTTGGTCGATTTATAAGGTTCCTTATTTTACATAAAAGGAGAGAAAAGACGTATGTATTGCATTTGATCTTGTTACAAAATTATCAATTTTTACGTCAGCATTTTAAATTTGGTAAATTAATAAGTTTGGATA